>NC_080424.1:62031144-62061144 GCF_029873635.1 Malania oleifera
AAAAATATTAGTATGGGAGGTTTCAATCTAATAGATATAATAATTTAAACATAATAAAAAAGTAAATAAAATAGTAATAAACTAGAATATTAGGATACCAAAATACGTACTAATCAACATATATAATAGAAGCTAAATATACTAACATACCAATAATAGTAGAATATAAACAATAATATAGGACTAAGATAATGAGCCAATTATTAAAATACTACATGTGCGTTATAAACAAAAATACTTAAACATACCATAATGATAATAATAATAATAAATATCCACAAATAATATAATACGTAATAGATTACCTATAATACTATATATACTAAACATACCATATAATAGCATCATACCAAACACACCAAAAATATTACCTAAAATATTAACTTACCATAATAATTAATACCTTGTATATTAACATACTAAAAATATAATAATATATATAATATTACCTAAAATGCTATATTACTAAATGTACACGGTCACCTAAAATACTAAATTAAATGTATAATGCTACTTACAATTCTAAGTTGCTAAATATAAATATCATTTATTCAAATAAATATTAAGCATTAAAATTCCACAACAATGTTATGACACGACAAAATGATAATACAATCGTATACAAGAAATAAATAATAATAAACAATAATGAACACAATATATACGCAATAGCAATATAAAGTAAATTAAATAAAACACTACTCAAAACCCTAATAACGTGAAATAGCCAAAACCCTAAATAAAAACAATAACCCAAAACCCTAAATGGTCGTATTATGAAAAATAATGTAAATATCAAGAATCCTAGATGTGCATAAATATTACAATCATAATAATAAACAAAATCCTAATACCGTATGAACAATAAATATGACAAATATCCTAAATACATCAAAAAGCCTAATAATGTCTAGACAATAAAACATCCTAATAATATGTAACAATAAAAATAAGTATATTAAAATTATTAAAAAAAAAAAAATAAAAATAACCCCAAACATTAGATATTAGAACAAATAAAACAATAATAATACAATATATATACAAAATAACATTAAGAAGAAAAATATATATATATATATATATATATATAAACAAATTACAAAAACATCACACGTGCATGTGTGTGTTTGTTTGTGTGTGGACAAGTTGTCCAAGAGATGAAACTCAAAGAAATTAATCAAATCAGTAAATATTAACAAGGGAGAGTTAGAAACAACCGAGTAAGGTTTCAGATTGATCAGATAAGAAATCGCCGCTCGATTGGCTTCATCTAGTTGAATGTGCATACACCGACGATTCCACTGCTGCAGCGGTGAGACAGTTGATAAAATTTCGCATTGATCGGATAAGAAATCGCCACTCGATTGCCTTCGTCTAGTTGAATGCGCAGACGCCGATGACTCCACTCCTGCGGCGGTGATACGACTTTGCAAGAAATTAACACAAAGGGAGAAAACTCAAAAGACGAATCTGAACAGTGAAAATTAAGAAAAAAGGGTTAGAAAAGACCTCATAAAGTTTCACATTGATCAGATAAGAAATCGCCGCTCGATTGGCTTCGTCTAGTTGAATGCGCAGATGCCGATGACTCCACTGCTGCGGTGGTGATACGGCTGTGCAAGAAATTAACACGAAGGGAGAAAACTCAAAAAAAGAATCTGAACGGTGAAAATTAATAAGAAAGGGTTATAAACGACCGTGTAAAATTTCGCATTGATCGAATAAGAAATCGCCGCTCGATTGGCTTCGTCCAGTTGGATGCGCAGACGCTAATGACTCCACTGCTGCGGCTGTGATACGGCTCATAAAGTTTCGCATTAATCGGATAAGAAATCGTTGCTCGATTGGTTTCATCTAGTTGACTGCGCAAACGCCAATGACTCCATTGCCGCCGCACGAGACTGCAAGGTAAGGTTTTTCTTTCTTTGGTCTGTGCCTCCTCCCCTTTGGCTTGGCTATGCCCCCCTTTTATAAAAAAATTCTGTAAACCCTAAAAAAAAACTTCCTTTTTGATTTTCTTTTTCTTTTTCTTTTCTTTTTTTTTGCTTTTACTATTATGGTAATAATGAAAATAGTAATAGTAATAATAATAATAAAATCAATAAGGTAATAATGATAATAATAATAAATAATTGTAGTAAAAGTAAAAATAATAAAGATACTATCAATAAAATAATAATAATAAGACTAGTAATAATAATAATACTAATAGTAATAGTAAAAATGACAATAATAAAATAATAATAATAATAATTATAGCAAAAAATAAAAATAAAAATAAAAATGAAGTAATAATAACAATGTAAATAATAATAATAATAATAATAATAATAATAATAATAATAATAATAATAATCATATCGGGCCTGGGTAAAAATGGGGTGTCTACATGCAGGATTATTGTGGCGGTTTTTGTGTTTTTCCTGGGGTGACGATTTATGGAAAGCTATAGTAAACTATCTATGAGTCGTGTGTTTGGGTCGTAAGACTGGATTTTGGGGCAGGAATAAGGGAAATAGTTTGACAATGAATTTGAGGCTTTAGTTGGATAAGGTAAAGTAGTTATGTATAGGATTTTAAAATAGTGTTTGTGTATTTTCAGGATGGATTCGGGTAGTAGTGGTACAAATGCTAGAGGTGACAGACCAGGACCCTCCATTATGGGAGGTGGAGCTACAGATGTCGTACTACGCAGCGTCACCCAACAGGTGATGGCTGAGATGGCTAGGAGTGGAGCAGAGCGTAGCTGCACACTCGAGTAGTTTACACGGATGAGGCGTCTTTCTTTTGCTAGAGGACCTGACCCGATTGTGGCTGAGAATTGGGTTCAGGTTGTCGAGGAGATTTTAGTAGTACTGGCATGTATAGATGAGCATAAGGTGGCGTTTTCTATGTTTAAACTGACAGGATAGGCAAAGCGCTGGTGGAGATCAGTGCGTATGATTGAGGAGCTGAGGCCGGATCCAATGCCAGTGTCATGGAGTCAGTTCAAGGAACTATTCTTTGAGCGATATTTCCCTGCTATCGTTCAGAGCGCAAGGGCAGTAGAGTTTCTGCATCTGACTTAGGGGTTGATGACGGTGACACAATATGCTGCACGATTTCTTGAGTTGTACTGTTTCGCCCCACATTTAGCACCAGATGAAGAGAAAAAGGCCAAGAAGTTTGAAGAAGATTTGAAGCAGAGTTTATTTAAGCAAGTTATCGGCTTTCGAGCTTACGTTTGCCGAGGTGGTGGATAAAGCTGCTGTTATTGAGAGTGGTATGTAGAGGAGCGCTGCAGTTCAGGGTAAGAGGAAGAGGTCTGTGCCTTAGGATTTACAGGCGAGCTTTAGCTTAGGGCCATAGAGAGGAGATCGCTATGGAGGTGGCCAACGACGAATAATGGGGCGTGGTGATATTTAGGGCAGACGGGCTGTTCCTACCTATCCTAGATGTGGCCACAGACATCCAGGTGAATGCAGGATGGGTGAGGACGTCTGCTATAAATGCGGGAGACCCGGGCACCGATCGTGGTCGTGTTAGGGATGCCAGCTCAGGCACCAGCTCCCAAACCAAATTGGGGTGGTTATCAGGCGCTCCATGGAGGACAGTAGAGGACTATGGCACCAGGGAGAGTGTATGCATTGATGTCGGATGATGCCGATGCAACTAGAGATGTAGTTACAGGCACCCTTACTGCTTTCTCATTTATAGCTATTGTTTTATTTGACACGGGTGCTACCCACTCTTTTGTTTCTGCAATATATGCTAAATTAATGGGGTATGAGGCACAATTATTAGATATTGGGTTAGCTATAGCTATGGCGACTGGGTCAATGGTGAGATGTAGAAGGGTACTCAGGAGATTTCCAGTAACTATTCAGGGAAAGATATTGCCAGCTGATTTGGTAATATTAGATATGCAAGGATTTGATATAATTCTGGGTATGGAATGGTTAGCAGATAATCATGCTAGTATTGACTATCATTTAAAAGAAGTGAATTTCAGGCCTCCAAGTGAGCCAGAATATAGATTTCTTGGTTCATAGTTACGTTCTTCGCCACAACTTGCATCAACTATTCAGGTGAGAAAATTGATCCAAGAAGGCTATAGGGATTTGTTGCTTTCATCAAGGAATCACCGAAAGAAGAACTAAAACAAGCTGATGTCCCTGTAGTTAGAGAATTCTCAAATGTATTCCTAGAAGAATTACCTGGTTTGCCACCAGACCGTGAAGTTGAGTTTATTGTGGATCTTCTACCGAGGTTAGCGTCAGTTTCTAAAGCTCCTTACCAAATGGTCCCAGTTGAGTTAAAAGAGGTAAAAGATCAGTTGTAAGAATTATTGAATAAAGGATTCATCAGGCCCAGCATGTCGCCCTAGGGAGCTCTAGTATTTTTTTTGAAAGAGAAAGATGGGACCATGAGGATGTATATAGATTACAGGGAAATAAATAAATTGACAATTAAGAATAAATATCCTTTTCCCAGGATCGACGATTTTTTTTATCAGCTCCAGGAGATCCAGGTTTATTATAAAATCGACCTGCGGTCAAGTTATCATCAGGTGAGAGTGAGGGTAAAGAACGTCTCAAAAACAGCATTGTGTACGAGATATGGGCATTACGAATTCTTAGTGATGCCATTTGGGTTGACTAATGCACCAGTGGTATTCATGGATTTAATGAACCGAGTGTTCCATCAGGATTTGGGCCAGTTTGTGGTTGTATTTATTGATGATATACTGGTCTACTCGAGGAGTTTTGAGGAACAAGAGCATCATTTGAGGCTAGTATTTCAGACATTGAGAGAGAGAAAGTCATATGCAAAGTTCAAGAAATATGAATCCTGGCTAAAACAGGTTTCTTTTCTCGGCCATGTGATCGCTGAGGCAGGTGTATCTATCAATCTGAGTAAGATAAAGGCAGTAGTGAATTGGGTAAGGCTAGGAAATGTTCAAGAAGTTAGGATTTTTCTAGGTTTAGCAGGCTATTATCTGCGCTTCATAGATGGTTTCTCCAGTTTGTTAGGTCCGTTGACGTAACTTACAAGGAAAAAGGTAAGGTTTGAATGGTCTAATGACTGTGAGCAGAGCTTCCAGGATTTGAAGCAGAGGTTGGTTACAGCCCCAACATTGGCTATTCCATTAGGAAAGGATGGGTTTATGATATACAGCGATGCGTCCCTAAAGGAACTTGGGTGCGTATTGATGCAGCATGGCAGGGTCATTGCATATGCTTGTAGACAACTTAAAGAATATGAGAAGAATTACCCTGTGCATGATTTGGAGTTAGTTGCAGTGGTGTGTGCTCTTAAAATCTGGAGGCATTATCTGTATGGTGGGAAATGCGAAATCTTCACGGGTCATAGGAGTTTGAAATATTTTTTCACCCAAAGAGAATTGAACATAAGGCAAATAAGGTGGCTAGAACTTATTAAAGATTATGACTGTACTATTAGTTACCACTAGGGAAAACAAATGTGGTAGCAGATGCGTTGAGTAGGAAATCAGTTGAATCAGCATTAGCAGCCATAGAGATTCAGCACCCGATCCTGATGGATTTGGAGAGACTCAGCATAGAGTTGGTAGAGGATAGTCCTCAAGCTTTTGTTTCCAGCGTAGTTATACAGCCTACCCTATATGAGAAAATTAAAGCAGCTCAGGGTGATGATGCAGAGTTGGTAGAGGTTATGGCTAGAGTGAGGGATGGTCAGGGACAGGAGTTCAACATATCAGATGATGGAGCCTTGTGTTTCCATACTAGACTATATGTTCCTGCAGACACCGAGATCATGAGAACTATATTGGAGGAGGCTCACAGATCACTCTACACAGTCCATCCTAGCAGTACTAAAATGTATAAGGATCTGCGAGAGTATTTCTGGTGGAGTGGAATGAAGAAGGAGATAAGTAGAGTTTGTTCAGCAGTGCTTGACATGTCAGCAGGTTAAGGTTGAGCACCAGATACCAGCAGAGCAGTTGTAGCTGTTGTTTATTCTAGAGTGGAAGTGGGACCATGTTTCTATGGATTTTGTTACGGGGTTACCACTAGTGCAGTAGGGATTGAAAGCAATTTGGGTAGTTGTTGATCGTTTGACGAAGACAGCCCATTTTATCCCTATTAAAGTCGGTTATTCCATGGACAAACTAGCAGAGATATATGTTCAGGAGATAGTTCGCATCCATGGTGTACTAGGATCCATAGTCTCAGACTGGGATCCTCGGTTTACTTCATGATTCTAAAAAAGCTTTCAGGAGGCTATGGGTACATAGATAGCATTTAGTACAATTTTCCATCCCCATATAGATGGTCAGACTGAGAGGACAATTCAGACCTTAGAAGATATGCTTCGTGCGTGTGTGTTGGACCCAGTTTCTACCACTAGTTGAATTTGCCTACAATAACAACTACCAGTCTAGTATCGGCATGGCTCCATACGAAGCACTGTATGGCAGGAGATGTTGTTCTCCTCTCTTCTGGGATGAGGTAGGTGAGAGGCGAGTTTTGGGCCCAGAGATTGTTCAGCAGACTTGTGACAAGGTCCGACTATTTAAAGAAAGAATCAGAACGGACAGAGTCAAAAGAAAAGTTAAGCAGACACTCACGGCCGAGAGTTAGAGTTTAAAGTGAGAGATCGGGTATTTTTGAAAGTAGCTCCTATAAGAGGGATTATGAGATTTGGGAAGAAGGGCAAGTTCAGCCCTAGGTTTATTGGCCCCTTTGAGATACTAGAAAGAATAGGGTCAGTTGCCTATAGGCTAGCTTTGCCACTAGTTTTATCCAGAATACATGACGTGTTTCATATTGCTATGTTGAGGAAATACGTCCTAGACTCGTCCCATATTATCAGCTATGCAGAGATAGAACTCAAGGATTCATTAGCTTATGAAGAAGCACCAATATAGATATTAGATAGAAAGACATAAGAATTACGTACAAAAAAATTCAGTCAGTGAAAGTTTTGTCGAAAAATCATGCTATAGAGGAAGCTTCTTGGGAGCTTGAGGAGCAGATCAGACAGAGATACCCGTAGTTGTTCCAAAAGGCATAGAGGTACTTAGGTAAAGTATAATAGTTAGATAAGTTTCTTTTGCGGGTACATGTATGGATTTAGTTAATAGATAGTTTTTAGTTTTATATGTATAATCTCTCAGAATATAGAATGTAACCACGGTATTCCTCCGCCATAAGTGAGGGCAAGTAATAAAATAAGTAGACCATCTACTTTTATGGGATGATAGAAGGTAATACAGATGGTAAATTTCGGGGACAAAATTTTATAAGGAGGGGAGAATGTTATAACCCAAGAAATTCCCATAGGACTCGTCGACGAACATAGGGGTTTCGTCGACAAGGGTTCTTCAGGATCTTGTCGACGAAGACCCATCTCGTCGACAAGAAGATACCGAGAGAGGGTTTAAAGTTGACTAAAACTTGTTGACGAGGGTGCAGGTTCTTCGATGAACTTTTTACAGGACTCATTGACGAGGTAACGTGTCTCGTCAATGAATCCCGCGCTATAAATAGCTGAAACTCGGATTTTTGGCTGATTGTTGGCGCAAGAAACCCCTCTCTCTCTAAAATGCACCCCTCCCCTTCTCTCTTTGATCCTGGCTCCATTTCTCACTAGATTGAAGATTTGAGGCCACCACGACGCTCCTGGCGAAGTTCTCTGCAAGTCTGCCGGAGTTGATTATGGGGAAAGTTGATTTGAAATTCATCCCAAATTTAGGGTAAGGTGTTTTATTTGGAATCTACTTTCCATACAATTATAAGAAGTGTTGTATACAGAAAAATACTAATATTTTGTTCTTGGGGATATTGTTTTCAGGACATTAAGTTAGGAACCCTGTGGGTATAGGGCCAGAATTTAGTAGGGGCTTTTCAGATTTAAGGTAAGGAAAATATGTTATGCTAGCAGTTTTAATATGTATACAAAATATTATGAATATGTATTTACAAGCATGCAGATCAGATTATTTTTCTTGAGAATTATGAATATTATCTTTATAGCAGAATTACAGAAATTGAGCATGAGATTGTGTTTACTCAAATGTGTGGCATGAGTTTATTATAGTACAATATGTAAATTTTATAGTATCATAGATATTCAGATATTTCGAATTATTAGCAATGAATGAGACTTACAGTATTTCCCAGAAAAACATGATTTCTAAACCATAACACTCAGACAGTTTATTTAGACAGGTTATACAGTTATAGCATCAAGATGCTTCAGTAGATTATTCATAGATTACATATATTATATATAGAGTATAAAGATATTTTATACAAAGTATATAGATATTATATATAGATATTTTATACAAATATTACAGATAGTACAGACAGAAAACACAGATGTTACAGACAAATATTATATATATTTCAGTCAGATATCTCAGATAATATAGCTCAGAGTTATAGTGTTATGGTTGTTTTTGAAATCATGTTAAAAGCAGCAAGATGATTATATATTTATATATGTATACAATATTACACGATATCTAGCCCGGAATGATTGCAGTGGGCTAGGATCTTCATAGATCATTATAGATTGGCGGATGATAGAGATAGACTTACCTAGAGGGCCAACCAGAGTAAGTCCAGCCTACGGGCCGCACAACCCTATCTTGAGGGGATATATAATGATATACAAATCCCAGGGTATAGCAAAAGTTCCTATGTACAAATATATCACATAGCAGTAGTTTATACTATTATATTAGCAATATCTTCATATAGCAAATTCAGATACATAGTTATATTTTAAAGATTACATGATAGATTTTATTCTGTACAATTTACCAGTTTTCTCAAATTATAGTATTATTTCAGTATTTTAAATGATTAACTCAACCACCATATACTAGTAATAGCATATTTCCACTTACTGAGCGTTGTCTCATCTCAGCGACTTATTATTTTTCAAGGGATCCTACTAGGCGAGCAGATCAGGCTCATAGGTAAAGATTGTCTTAAGTTGTCCTAGTTGGAGAGGTAGGTGTATTTTGATGCCAATGATTTGGGGTAGATTGTTTTGGACATTGTCACTGGGTATTTTGTGTTGTAATTATATTTCAGAGCTTTATAGTTTTCTGGTATTGTATATAGCACTTCCCAGCTTTGTACACCGCTACTTAGTTATGTATGACAGACAGAGTTTCTTCAATGCTCTTTTGAGCATGAGTTATTTTCAATTCTACTTCAAACAAATGATAAAAAAAAAAATGTTTAATAAGTAGCAGGTCATCACATCCTGTCTTTGTTATATAAATTATGATTGGTGTCTTAAAGGTATAATGATTATATTCTAATCAAATGACGGGTGGCTATCCTTGGTCGACCAGTTTTCCCATAAAGAACCAAACAATGATTTACCATTTCTTAACCAAGTTGAGCTTGAATGTTAAACCAGTTTTTTCTTAAAATCCAGTTCACCAGAAATTTAACTTGGGTTTGGGTTCTCCACTGTTTCATAAGTTATTTGAGACAATAGTCATTACTAAAAGGATAGCAAGCCCTTTTTCTACTACTCAAAAGAAAGTCAAAGAAGAAATCCCTTGCAAGCCCTTTTGAGCCTGAAAAATTCATTTCTTGATTAACCCATCAAAGGATCACACCCCACACTAGGGCAATTATAAAAAATTAGTCCCAAATGAAGTTCAAATGAAAATGAAGTTAAGATTTCTTCATAAAAGTAAAAGCAAAAGTTGCGGTAAAAGAAGAAGAAGATGAAAAAAAAATAAAAAATAAAAAAAAAAGGAAAGAGAAAGAAGAAGAAAAGGAAGAAGAAAGAAAAATAAGGGACATACTACATATGTGATCTTTGACCAAATTACCCTTAATAAAATCCACAATTTTGAGCCTTATTTAACTCTTTTCTTCCTTAACCAATACCCTTAGCCTACATTACGGTCCAAATGAAAGTTCTGACCAGATTGGTATACGTTGTTGTCTCAAATGATTTGTCAGACTCAATGTTGAGTCTGAATTATGTAATGACATGATCCTGAAAAGGTACGCAGGCAGCTTGTTCAAATGACAAGTTCGGTCAATATTTTGCGAATACAGCACCACAAACTGGGACAGAAATTGTAATTATGGGATGGGATTTTTTAGCCCTAGTTGCCTTGTTCTTGGTGAAACTTAAATCCTAAGCCTACATTTCATCCCATGTCTTAAAGTCCACCCTAAGAGTGCAATATTGATTAGACTACTTACTGAGACACTAGTTATAATTTAAGACAGAAAGTTTGAAATAAGCTTGAAATAAGTAAGAAAGAATCTCTAAGTGGTGATACAGTGGACGAGTTATGGTTATGAGGCTAAAAAAAAAAAAGGTTTGCCCATTGATATGATTCTCTAAACTAGCAAAGTTACATTAGTGTCAAAGTACTGGTAAAACTTGTCTCCAATTTAACAAGCACAGAAAATCAAGCAAAGATAAGCAAGTTTGTGCATTCCATCCATATTCCCATTGAGATTTAGTTATCTGATTGCATGCTTATTTATTTAAATTTCAAAGAAATTTTAAAACATTAAGGATGCAATCCAAAGAACGTCCTTGTGGAGAAAATTTAAGATGGATAGGATCAGCTACAAATACATCTATTGAGGTGAGTGTTATGCCGAGTTTCAAAAGAACACATTTAGGGACATCTATGTCAGTTGGGAATTCGAAAATATGGCCAAGATCAGAATTGGATTTGTTACGAGCTCATTGGCATGCAAGGTTAGCCACCTTGAATAAGCTATTCAAGATCTCTTTCATAGGATCCAAGAAGCAATCCTACAGCTTTCTAGTCCTTTCACACCTATCAATATTGTCATTCTTAAACAGATACACGAGGTGAATTTTTCATTCGACAGGTCCTCGTGTACTGCATTTTTTCCCGTAATAAGTTCCATCAAAATCACTCAAAAGGTAAAAACATCCAGCTTTGAACTTAACCTTCCACCACCTATTAGGAGTTAGGGTGATCATAGCTAGAATACGTGTTCATCAAAAAGAAAAAAAAACACACACACAAGATACGAATTCATGCTTCATAAGGAATAAAATTGCATCATATGACAAATACTCTTAAATATAATTAATGTAGTGACAAATAATTTATAGAAGTTATTTTTAAAAAAATATATATATCTTTGAAAAAAATTAGGAATAATTAATAAATATGTGACTTTGAAATTTTACACTACAAAAGTCAAAAATAGTTTAAAAAATTATACTAACTGCAAAACATGATGAAGTAAAACTAATGAAAAATGTTGTTAAAGTTCATACACTATGTTCAAAACATTTATAATACACACACAACACATAAATAACAAATTATCTTGTATAAAATACTCTTGCAAAGGCATATCCCAACATCTGCACAAGAAAGTAAATTTAATTATTGTTTAATGATATTATAAAAATATATAATTAAGAAATAATTGTTTGTGATATGTCTGTATGTGTGCCGCCCATTTTTCTCCAAAACTTTGAGCTAACTTTTTACTGTATTAAATCATAATCTTAATTAAATTTACGTCCACCTATTGTACATTATAATTTAAACATTAAAACATCTAGTGGCAATGCTGGAACTCTTGGCATGCATATGTTGGCTTTTATAAAAAATAAAAAATTTAATATACAATGCTGGAAATGAGGTAAATAAATTTAAAACATAACAAATTAACTTAAGATTTTGAACAATTGATAAATAAGTTAAGAATTCAAGGTAAACATATTCTTCTTTATCATAATGGACAGCACCATTGGAATTCAAAATCCGAGAACTACTATATTTAGTCCCACTAGAATAGGAAATTCAACTAATTAAAATGAAAAAAATTTTATACTGTGTACATTAAAGCAATTATAAACAACTGGAAGGAGATAAAAAAAAATAATTATCACAATAATCATATGGATGACCGTCGACAGTTAAGTTCCCAAAGAATTTCCAAAAAGTAACGTTATTGCTATCTAATGAGATTTGAAAGAGAGAAAACCTAAATCATTTTCCCCTAAACCCAATCAGATTTTGCAAACTATGCGGATAGTGAAAAACAATGGAAAAAGAATCTAGGTTGCGTTAGAAATAATAAGGCAAGCTGAAAATATTTGTAAAAAATAAGTGAAGAGCTAGTTCTTTTGTTTTTTGACCTGGCCGCAACTCCATTCAATACCCTGTAGTAAAAGTTTGAAATATGTTGAAGGCATTTCGTATTATTAACAAAAATTAGGAAAACAAAAATAAAAAATTAGAAACATAAACAAAAGTAAAAAAGTAGAAACTAGTAACCCATTTCGTAAAAATAACACAAATTATAACAGAATTAAAAAAATGCGTTTTTCATATTTAAATCAAAATGCTAAAAAAATATTACAAAAATAATAACATTGCAAATAATAAATATAAAAAAATATGATAATAAAAAAATTTCAATAATGTATTACTTTTTTGGCTCTTCAAGAGCTCTTCTCCAAACTCATATATCTTTTTGAGTGTTAGAAATGCATTTTTTAATCGGAGCAACAATTGTAGACTTTATTTTGCACAGTGGGGGTTCCCCCCGCCAGTATTCCAGTCTTCTACAACTTGACATAGATTCAAATATTCCACATCTGAACACTTACTACCTTCGTCCAATTTCTGGCTCGAGTCGAATGACTCAACTAGTTGTGCTAGTCCACTAATCACTACACTCATACATGGCCTCCTATCTGAGGAAGTAAGCGTGCAGTGGCTTGCAAGGTCAGCCACCTTGCATAAGCTGTCCAAGATCTCTTCCGTAGGACCCAATGAGCAATCCAACAACTTTCTAGTCCTTTCACACCTATCAATATTTTCATTCCTAACAGATACGCAAGGTGGATTTTTTTCATTTGACAGGTCCTCGTGTACTGCTTTTTTTTCCCGTAATAAGTTCTATCAAAATAACTCCAAAGGCAAAAACATCTAGCTTTGAATGAAACCTACCACCACCTGGTAGGAGTTAGTATGATCATAGCTAGAATATGTGTTCAGGAAAAAAAAAAACACAAGATACAAATTCAAGCTTCCTAAAGAATCAAATTGCATCATTTGAAAAATACTCTTAAATATATTTAATGTAGTGACAAATAATCTATATAAGTTATTTTTTTTTAAAAAAATTATTTGTTAGAACAAATTAGGAGTAATTAATTAATATGTGCCTTCGAAATTTTACATTTAAAAAATCAAAGATAGTTTAAAAAATTCTACTAGATGCTAAACATGATGAAGTAAAACTAATGAAAAATGTTGTCAATGTACCTAATATGTGTTCAAAACATTTATGATACACACACAACAAATAGATAAAAAATATCTTATATAAAATACTCTTGCAAAGGCGTATCCCAACATCTTCTAGAGAAAATAAATTTAATTGTTGTTTAATGATATTACAAAAATATATATTTAAGAAATAATTGTGTGTGATATATTGTTTGCGCGCGCTGCCCATCTTTCTTCAAAATGTTGTTCTAATTTTTTGATGTTTTAAATTATAATTTTAATTAAATATATTTTAGCCTATTGTATGTTATAATTTAAACATTAAAACATTTACTGGGAATGCTGGAACTCCTTGCATGCATATGTTGTCTTTTATAAAAATATTAAATAAATGCTGGAAATCAGGTAAATAGATTTAAAAAAGAAACGATTAAGTTAAGATTTTGAAAATTTGATAAATAAGTTAAGAATTCAGGGTAAAAAATATTCTTATTTATCATAATGGACAACACCATTGGAATTCAAAACTCGAGAACTAGTATATTTAGTCTCACTATAATAGGAAAATCAATTGATCAAAATGAAAATTTTTTATATTATGTACATTAAAGCAATTATAAACAATTGGGAGGAAATACAAAAAATAATTATCACAATAATCATATGTATGACCTTCGACAGGTAAGTTCCTAAAGGATTTCAAAAAAATGAACGTTGATAGGTAAGTTCCTAAAGGACTTCCAAAAAATGACATTATTGTTGTCTAATGAAATTTGAAAGAGAGATAACCTAAACAATTTTCCCCTAAACCCAATCAGATTTTGCAAACCATGCGGATAGTAAAAAAGGATGAAAAAAGAATTTGGGTTGCGTTAGAAACAATAAGGCAAGCTGAAAATATTTGTAAAAAATAGGTAAAAAGTTAGTTGTTAAGTTTTGGTACCTAGCCGCAACTCCAATCAATGCCCTGAAGTAAAAATCGAAAATATGTTTAAGGCATTTGGTATTATTGCAAAAAAAAAAAAAAAGGAAAATAAAAATCAAAAATCAAAAACATAAATAAAAGTAAACAATTAGAAGCTAGCAACCTATTTTGTAATATTTATAAAAATAATACAAATTAAAACATAAAAAAATGCTTTTTTTCTTATTTAAATCTAAATATTTTAAAAATATTACAAAGATAATAACATTGTAAATAATGAATATAAAAAATAACAATAACAAAAATAAAATTTAAATAATGTATTACTTTTTTTGCTCTTTACAAGCTCTTCTCCAAAGTCATAAAGCTTTTTGAGTGTTAGAAATGCATTTTTTAATCGGAGCGACTATTATAAACTTCACTCTACATAGTCGGGGTTCCCCACCAGCCTTTCTGTCTTCTACAGCTTGACGTATATTCAAATATTCCACATCTAAACACTTACTACCTTCGTCCAATTTCTGGCTTGAGTTGAATGGCTCCACCAGTGGTGCTAGTGGACTAACAACTACACTCATACTTGGCCACCTATCTAAGGAAGTATGCGTGCAGTGGCATGCAATGTCAGCCACCTTGAATAAGCTATCCAAGATCTCTTCCGTAGGATCCAATGAGCAATCCAACAACTTTCTAGTCCTTTCGCACCTATCAATATTGTCGTTGTTAAATAGACAAATGTGGTGAATTTTTTCATTCGACAGGACCTCGTGTACTACTTTTTATCCAGTAATAAGTTCCATCAAAATCACTCCTAAGGAAAAAACATCCAGCTTTGAACTCAACCTGCCACTACATGTTAGAAGCTAGTACGATCATAGCTATAATATGTGATCATGAAAACGGAAAAAAAAAAAAAAAAAAAAACACAAGATATGAATTCAAGCTTCATAAGGAATTAAATTGCATCATGTGACAAATACTCTTAAATCTAATTAATGTACTAACAAATAATTTATAGAGGTTTTTTTTCTGAAAAATTATATTTGTTTGAAAAATTACGAGTAATTAATTAATATGTGACTTCGGAATTTTACATTACATAAGTCAAAGATAGTTTAAAAAATTCTACTAGCTGCAAACATGATGAAGAAAAACTAATGAAAAATGTTGTCAATGTTCCTAAGATATGTTCATAACATTTATGATACACACACAACACATTGACAACAAAATATCTTGTATAAAATACTCTTGCAAAGGCATATCCCAACATTTGCTAGACAAAATAAATTTAATTATCGTTTAATGATTTTATAAAAATATACAATTAAGAAATAATTGTTTATCATATATTTGCATGTCCGATGCCAGTCTTCCTACAAAACTTTGTCCTAATTTTTTGATGTTTTAAATCATAATTTTAATTGTACATTATAGTTTAAACATTAAAACATTTAGTGGCAATGTTGGAACTTTTGGCATGCATATGTTGTCTTTTATAAAAATATTAATAATACAATGCTGGAAATGAGGTAAATAAATTTCAAATAGAACAGATTAACTTAAGATTTTGAACCATTGATAAATGAGTTAAGAACTTAAACTAAAACATATTTTTCTTTATTATAATGGACAGCACCATTGGAATTCAAAACTCAAAAACTAATATATTTAGTCCCTGTAGAATAGGAAAATCAACTAATTAAAAAAAAATGTTTTTTTAAACTATGTACATTAAAGCAATCATAAACAATTGGGAGGAGAGAAAAAAATAATTACCACAATAATAATTTGTATGGCCGTCGACAGGTAACTTCCCAAAGGATTTCCAAAAAATGACATTATTATTGTCTAAATGAGATATAAAAGAGGGAAAACCTAAACCATTTTCCCCTAAACCCAATTAGATTTTGCAAACCATGCGGATAGCAAAAAAGGATGGAAAAAGAATTTGGGTTGCATTTGAAACAATAAGGCAAGCTGAAAATATTTGTAAAAAATAAGTAAAAAGTTAATTCTGAAGTTTTGGGACCTAGCCGCAACTCCATTCAATGCCCTATAGTAAAATTTTGAAATATGTTTAAGGCATTTTGGTATTATTGCAAAAAATTAGGAAAAAAAATAAAAAATGAGAAACATAAACAAAAGTAAAAAACTAGAAAATAGAAATATATTTTGAAACATTTATGAAAATAATATAAATTAAAACATAATTAAAAAAATGCTTTTTTCATAATTAAATCAAAATACGAAAAAAAATATTACAAAAATAATAACATTGCAAATTATAAATATAAAAAAAATTGCGATAATAAAAATAAAATTTAAATAATGAATTACATTTTTGGCTCTTTGAGAGCTTTTCTCCAAACTCATATAGCTTTTTGAGTGTTAGAAATGTATTTTTTTAATCAGAGCGACTATTGTAAACTTCATTTTGCATAGTGGGGGTTCCCCCTGCCAGCCTTCCTGGCTTCTACAAGTTGATGTAGATTCAATTATTCCACTTTTGAACACTTACAACCTTTGTCGAATTTCTGGCTTGAGTCGAATGGCTCAACCAATGGTGCTAGTCCACCAACTACTACACTCATACCTAGTCTCCTATCTGAGGAAGTGTGCATGTAGTAACATGCAAGATCAGCCACCATACATAAGCTATCCAAGATCTCTTCTGTAGGATCCAATGAGCAATCCAACAACTTTCTAGTCCTTTCACACCTATCAATATTGTCATTCTTAAACAGATACACGAGGTGAATTTTTTCACTCAACGGGTCTTCGTGTACTATTTTTTTTTTCCCGTAATAAGTTCCATCAAAATCACCCAAAAGGGGAAAAAAATCCAGCGTTGAACTCAACCTACCACCACCTGTGAGGAGTTAGTATGATCATAGCTATAATATATGTTCATGAAAAGTGGGAAAAAAAGAAAAAAAAAAAAACCACAAGACACGAGTTCCAGGTTCATAAGGAATCAAATTACATTATATGACAAATACTCTTAAATAGAATTAAGGTAGTGACAAATAATTTATAGAAGTTATTTTTTTTTAAGTAATATTTGTTTGAACAAATTACAAGTAAGTAATTAATATGTGACTTTGAAAATTTACATTACAAAAGTTAAAGATAGTTTAAAAAATTCTACTAGCTGCCAAACAAGATGAAGTAAAACTAATGAAAAATGTTGTTAATGTACCTAAGCTATGTTCAAAACATTTATGATACATACAAAACACATAGATAACAAAATATCTTGTAAAAAAAAAAACTCTTGCAAAGGCATATCCAAGCATCTGCTAGAGAAAATAAATTTAATTATTTTTTAATGATATGATAAAAATATATAATTAAGATATTATTGTTTGTGATATATTTGCATGCGCGAAGCTCGTCTTTCTCCAAAACTTTGCCCTCATTTTTTGATGTTTTAAATCATAAATTTAATTATATTTACTTCAACCTAATGTACATTATAATTTAAACATTAAAACATTTAGTGGTAATGTTGGAACTCTTGGCATGCATATGTTGTCTTTTATAAAAGTATTAAATATACAATGCTGGAAATGAGGTAAATAAATTTAAAAAGAACATATTATCTTAGGATTTTGAACAATTGATAAATAAGTTAAGAATTCAAGGTAAAATATATTCTTCTTTATTATAATGGACAACACCATTGAAATTCAAAACTCAAGAACTACGATATTTAGTCCCACTAGGATAGGAAACTCAATGAAAATAAAAATATTTTTTATACTATGTACATTAAAGCAATTTTAAACAACTGGGAGGAGATAAAAAAAATATTTACCACAATAATCATATGTATGACGTTAGACAGGTAAGTTCCCAAACGATTTGCAAGAAATGACCTTATTTTTTTCTAATGAGATTTGAAAGAGAGAAAACCTAAACCATTTTCCCCTAAACCCAATCGGATTTTGCAAATCATGCAAATAGTAAAAAATGATGAAAAAATAATCTAGTTTGCATTAGAAATGATAAGCCAAGATGAAAATATTTGTAAAAAATAAGTAAAAAAGTTAGTTCTTAAGTTTTGGGACCTAGCCGCAACTCCATTCAATGTCCTGTAGTAAAAATTTGAATATGTTCAATGAGTTTTGGTATTATTACAAAAAATTAGGAAAACAAAAATTAAAAATTGGAAACATAAACAAAAGTAAAAAACTAGAAACTAGCAACCTATTTGATAACATTTATAAAAATAATAAAAATTAAAACATAATTAAAAAATGCACTCTTTATATTTAAATCAAAATATTAAAAATATTACAAAAATAACAACATTGCAAATTCTAAATATAAAAAAATTACGATAACAAAAATAAAATATAAATAATGTATTACGTTTTTGGTTCTTTGGGAGCTCTTCTCCAAACTCATATAGCTTTTTGAGTGGTAGAAATGCATTTTTTAATAGGAGCGACTATTGTAAACTTCATTTTTCATAGTGGGGGTTCCCTCCGCTAGCCTTCCTATCTTCTACAGCTTGATGTATATTCAAATATTACTCTTCCAAACACTTACTACCCTCGTCCAATTTATGGCTCGAGTCAAATGGCTCAATCAGGAGTGCTAGTGCACTAACCACTGCACTCATACTTGGCCACCTATCTTAGGAAGTCTGCGTGCAGTGGCATGGAAGGTTAGCCACCTTGCATAAGCTATCCAAGATCTCTTCCATAGGATCCAATGAGCAATCCAACAATTTCTAGTCCTTTAACACCTATCAATATTGTCATTCTTAAACAGATACATGAGGTGAATTTTTTCATTTGAAAGGTCCTCGTGTATTGCTTTTTTTCCCATAATAAGTTCCATCAAAATCACAGCAAAGACAAAAACATCTAACTTTGAACTCAACCTACCACCACATGTTAGGAGTTAGTATGATCATAGCTAGAATCTGTGTTCATGAAAAAGGGAAAAAAAAACACAAGATACGAATTCATGCTTCATAAGGAATCAAATTGCATCATATGACAAATACTCTTAAATATAATTAATGTAGTGACAAATAATTTATAGAAGTTATTTTAAAAAAAAAATATTTGCTTAAAAAATTCTACTAGCTGCCAAACATGATGAAGTAAAACTAATGAAAAATGTTGTCAATGTACCTAAGCTATGTTCAAACATTTATGATACACATACAACACATAAATATAACAAAATATCTTGTATAAAATATTCTTGCAAAGGCATATCCCAACATTCGCTAGAGAAAATAAATATAATTATTTTTTAATGATATTATAAAAATATATAATTAATAATAATTGTTTGTGTTATATTTGAAGGCGCAACGCCCGTCTTTCTCCAAAACTTTGTCCTAATCTAATTTTTTGATGTTTTAAATTATAATTTTAATTTAAATTAACTTCAACCAACTGTACGTTATAATTTGAACATAAAATTATTTAGCGGCAATTCTGGAACTCTTGGCATGCATATGTTGTCTTTTATAAAAATTTTAAATATACAATGCTTGAAATGAGGTAAATAAATTTAAAATAGAACATACTAACTTAAGATTTTGAATAATTGATAAATAAGTTAAGAATTCAAGGTAAAACATTTTCTTTTTATCATAGTGGACAACACCATTGGAATTTAAAACTTGAGAACTACTATATTTAGTCCCACTAGAATAGGAAAATCAACTGATTAAAATGAATTTTTTTATACTATGTATATTAAAGAAATTATAAACAATTGGGAGGAGACAAAAAAAATAATTATCACAATAATCATAGGTATGATCGTCGATAGGTAAGTTCCCAAAGGATTTCCAAAAAATAACGTTATTGTTGTCTAACGAGATTTGAAAGAGAGAAAACCTAAACCATTTTTCCTTGAACCCAATCAAATTTTGCAAACCATGCGGATAGTAAAATAGGATGGAAAAAGATCTAGGTTGCGTTAAAAACAATAAGGCAAGCTGAAAATATTTGTAAAAAATAAGTAAAAAGTTAGTTCTTAAGTTTTGGAATCTAGCCGCAACTCCATTCAATGCCCTGTAGTAAAAATTTGAAATATGTTTATGGTGTTTGGTATTATTGCAAAACAAATAAGGGAAAACAAAAATAAAAAATCAGAAACATAAACAAAAGTAAAAAACTAGAAACTAGCAACCTATTTCGTAACATTTATAAAAATAATACAAATTAAAACATAATTTAAAAAAATGCTCTTTTCATATTTAGATAAAAATATTAAAAAAGTATTACAAAAATAATAACATTGCAAACAACAAATAATGTATTTTTTTTGGCTCTTTGGGAGCCCTTCCCCAAAAGCATATACCTTTTTGAGTGTTAGAAATGCATTTTTTAATTGGGGCAACTATTGTAGACTTCATTCTGCATAGTTAGGGTTCCCTTGCCTGCATTCCTATCTTCTATAGCTTGACGTAGATTCAAATATATTCCACTTCTGAACACTTACTACCCTCGTCCAATTTCTTGCTCAAGTCGAATGGCTCAACCAATAGTGCTAGTGCACTAACCATTACACTCATTCTTGGCCCCCTATCTAAGGAGGTACGCGTGCAATGGCATGCAAGGTTAGCCACCTTGCATAAGCTATCCAAGATCTCTTCCATAGGATCCAATGAGCAATCCAATAGGTTTCTTGTCCTTTCACACCTATCAATATTGTCATTGTTAAACAGATACATGACGTGAATTTTTCATTTGATATGTCCTCGTGTACTTGTTTTTTTCACATACTAAGTTCCATCAAAATCACTCTAAAGGCAAAAACATCCAGCATTGAACTCAACCTACCACCACTTGTTAGGAGTTAGTATGATCATAGCAAGAATATGTGTTAATGAAAAAGGAAAAATAAACATAGGATATGAATTCATGCTTCAAAAGGAATCAAATAGCATCATATAACAAATACTCTTAAATATAATTAATTTTCTGACAAATAATTTATGGAAGTTATTTAAAAAAATATATATTTTTTAGAACAAATTAGGTGTAATTAATTAATATGTGACTTCAAAATTTTACATTACAAAAGGCAAAGATAGTTTAAAAAATTCTACTAGCTGCCAAACATGATTGTAGACACCCCATTTTTGCCCAAGGCCCAATATATTATTTTTATTTTTATTTTTATTACTATTACTATCGTATATATTATTAGTGTTAATACTTTACTATTATTATCATTATTATGATTTTTATTGTTGTTATTATCTATTATCATTACTATTATTATTATTTTGTTATCATTATTATTTTTAGTATCTTTATTATTATTATTATTATTATTATTATTTATTTTATTATTATTATTATTATTTTGTTATCATTATTATTTTTAGTATTTTTATTATCATTTTTATTAATTTTCTATTATTACAATTATTATTATTATTATTTTCATATATTTTTATTATTACTTTATTATTATTATTCTATTACTATTATTATTATTATTATTATTATTATTATTATTCATTAGTATTATTATTATTACTTTTCTTTTTATTTTTACTTCTATTTATATTATTTATTATTATTATTATTATTTATTATTTTCATTATTGTTAATATCATTTTTAATTTTTATTATTATTAGTATTTTTGTCTTTATTACTATTATTATTATTATTTATTTCCTATTATTATTATTATTATTATTATTACCATATTAGTAGTTATACTCATATATATTATTTTCAAAAGAAAAAAATGTAATAAAATGCAATAAACCAAAAAGGAAAGAGAGAATTAGGGTTTCTAAATTTTGTTTATAAAGGGTCTCTTTTGGCTTCTCTGATTGGGGGCGGAGAAGAAAAAGAAAAAAAAAAACTCTCATTATCCCCATCTCCTTCATCTCCCGCCACCCTCTCTACGCAACCCAGACAGCACCGGAGACCTCTGTCTCCATCTTTCATCCCGAGACCTCTGCAGTGGTCTCCGCACAGCAGCTCCTCGGCCTTCCTCAACCACCGTCGAGACCAGCCTCACATAACCGGCAACCCGAGAACCCCCTCTTCTGGCCACCAGCAGTCCTCAACAACTCGAAGCACACTAGAAGGGGCCATTACCACTAGCACTCATCCTCAGCCACTCCAGCAGACGCCAGAGAAGCTCAACTCCATCTCAGACCAGCCGAGCAGCTCTGCAACTCCAGCACCACGGCCACCATCCTCTATCCTGCTCAGCTCCCAGCAGATCACCCACGCAGCACTGCTGCTGCCTTCTGGCAACCCCCCTCTGTAAGTCCCCCCTGCTCATACACACACACACACACAGTAGACACAAAAGCAGAGCACACACAGAACACACACACACAGAACACGCACACACTCACACCCTGCACACACACACTCTGCTGCTCACTGTAATACAGCACACACAACACTCACACACACACACACACACACACACACACACATATATATATATATATTTATTGTTAGTGTTAATATATATATACATGTATATACCTATATATTTTTACATTTATTGCTATTCCTATATTATTAGCAGTATTAATATTATTATTTACACATTATCATTAGTAATATTGTTACATTACTTGTATCTTATTATTAAAAACATTATTGTAATATTTTTATACTATTCTGTTTGTATTTCATTATTAGTAAAAATTACTATATTTTTTTTTTTGGATATTATTATTAGTATTGTTATTATGTTGATTATCATATTGATTTTATTTGTATTGATATTCTATTGTTGTATTATTATCGCCATGATTATTGTTGTATATTATTGCTAAAACATTTGTTATCGTCATATTTGTATGTATTTGAATTTTTTATGTTTTCATTGTCGTTATTAATTTCAATGTATACATGTCTATATTTAGGATTTATATTGTTTATATCGTTACGAATAATTGTTGATTATGTTAAGTAGTTTATATATATATTTAGCTATACGTTTTTCATGATTTAACATTATTATTACAGGTTACATATCCTTGTCGTGGTAATTGTTTAATTTCTTTTGTGAATATTAATTGATTTGTTCCCATTGTTGTAGGGTTCGTAAAATTTGTTAGTTGATGTTCTTGTTGGTATTTTGGTGGTGCATATTATTTAATGAACATTATTATTGTTGTAGAAGTGTTACAATTAAAATTTGTTTTAACCTTCAAGTTTATACTTTTGTTGTATTTAGGGTATGTATTAAATTTCATATTCATTTTTAGGGTTTCCTTATTTGGATTTGCAGAGTTTCCATTTTATCACGTATTGATTTCCATAGTTTGACTATTTCTATATTATCATATATATATATATATATATATATATATGTATTTATTGTTTCCATATTGTTACACATTGATTTCCTTTTTTGGTTTTTTTTCCCTATTATTAGATATTATTGTTTATGATCAAATTAAAGTTATATAGGGCCTATATTGTTATTAATATTATGATGTATACACCTTTTATTTCTAGTAGCATTTATCATTGGTAATTATGTGCTATGATATATATATATATATATACATATTGGTTGTGTTATTGGTACAAGTAGTGTATTATTATTATAATATATTAGGGCTTCGGTTACTTCATGTTAATATGGTATGTTTTGAACTATTATTATGATTTTGTTAATATGGTATCTTTTGGATTATTAGTATTGCTGCATTACTACCGTATACTTTGGGTTCTTCCCTATTGCTATGTTAATTACGTATATATCTTAGGGTTTTGATTAATTCATACTGTTTATGGTATTTTTAGAATTTTTAGGATCTAAGGATATATGGTATTTTTTTTTTAGTATTTTGATATATATAGTGATAGTATTATAGTATTGCTATTATGTTTGCATGTGATGAGATGTATTATAGTATCCTTAGTATATTAATATATATATATATATATATATATAGTAATATGGTATCTAATTACTTATTTTGACATTCGTGATATTTTAGTAAGTGTGAGTTGCTTATGACTCTATATTAAAACCTCCCATACTAGTATTTTCCTATAAAAATTTTATATACAATTTCAAAATTTGGGAGCGTATTTTTTTAGATATTTTATTGATTTTTATTATCCCTATGATTTTATTGCGGGGGGCATTAGCCTTTGGGCTTCACGTACCCTAAGCTCTGAGGGAATTTATGCGCATATATTATCTTTATTTATTTATTATTTTATTTATTTATTTATTGCATGTATTTATAAATTCGTAAAAAGGAGTAATTTAAAGAATTATTAGATTAACTTAGGGATAATTTCAAATTAATTAGGTACCGTTCGTAAGAACGGGCGCGTAGGGGGTGCTCGTACCTTCCCCTCGCGTAACCGAACTCCCGTCCCCAACTTTGGTAATGTAGACCGATTCTACCCCTAACGGGGTAGTAATCATGTGTTCTAACCGCACTAAAGGTTAGTGGCGACTCCGACAGTCCATATTTTCCTTGAAAATTAAAAATAATTTTAATTCCGCCGCCCAGGGCACACTCGCTCCCGGGATGTCGCGACAGCTTGGCGACTCCGCTGGGGACTTAGAGAGTCGAGCCATTAATTAATTGAAAATTATCCCAAGTTTAAATTTAATAAATCTTTTAATTGCTCCTTATTTTGTAAATATAGTAATTCATAAATAACCTTGATTAATTGTAAATATTTTACTTCCATAATTTGTAAATAACCAAAATTAGTTAAAAATATTTTGTTTCCTAATTTTGTGAATATTAATTATAGATATTTTGTTTCCAAATATTCTGAATAAAGCATATTAATTGTAAGATATTTTGAATAAGTAAATTAATTATAGATATTTTGTATATTAATCATAAATATTTTGTTTCCATATTCTTTTTAAGTAAGCATATTAACTGACAATAGTTTGTTTCTATATTTGTTGTGAATAAACATATTAATTGCATATGTTGTGTTTCCTTATCTTTTGAATATATATGTTAATTGTAGATATTTTGTTTCCATATTGTTTATAGCATGTGAATAAATGTGGGGATAGCAGGATTAGGTTAAATTTAAATTCATACACTCTCACGCTCTATACCCGAGCTTCACCTGCTAAGATTAGATAGGGGTGTAATAGCATTTGTCCCTTCGTAGCTTAAGCTTGATGGGACCCGCGAACCACCCCGCTCAATGCGAGTTTTGTCCGGACCCCTATGGGGGAGGATGAAATTTCAAATTGGGGACCTTTTTGTCAATAGGGATTAGAGCCTACCCACACGTACTTGTCCATAGTTTTCCCTTAACTAGGATAAAGCCATGAAGAACCCTATATATACGTACCTACCCTAGGTTGGGACAGGAGCCACATCCTTTTCCATGTATAGTATGTTGTATATATGTTATGAGATACTTTGTATTATATCATACATTTGACATCCATTTTAGACATACATACTACTTAGCCAGTATTCAGAAAAAAGCCCAATAATGAGACCAAGGTCCATCCTTTCAAAAATGAAGCACTTGGCGCAAGCATTTTAAAATATGGGTTGGCCCAACCCTTTTCAAATAACTCGGGCCCAATTTTTTAAGAAATAACAAGTATAGGCCCGACCTGTTCCTAAGTAAAAACGTAGCCTAGGACTGATTTTCAAAAAGGGTAAAACCCAGATTTCAAAAGTGGGCTTCGGCCCTATTGTCCAAAAATCCAGGCCAATATTTTCTAAGCAATCCAAGCCCAAGTCCTTTTAAAACTAGGGCCTGATCCCATCATAAAATATATTGAAACCCATATTTTAATATACTTGAGGCCCAAGTGAACACTAAAGTCCACAAGCCCGTATTGAACAAATCTAGTGGGTTGACTAACCTGGGTCAACCCCGACCTCAGATCATAATTTGACCCTTCATAGAATTTGAGGTACATGGACCATCATCAAGGAAAATAATGATTGAGGGAAGAATTGAATTGAAATTGTGGCCCATCAATGATTGTCTTAATCTTGAAATCTCTCATTAGTGGGACTTTTCCTAGAATGCTGACAAAGTAGTTAGTTAGGTTACATTGCATTCATGCATTCATGTATAATTTCACACATAATTATGCACGATAGGTCACATGCATGTTCATATCTCTATTTGTATGTGTAATTGCACTAGTTACATCCATGCACAAACATTTATTGCATCCCATGGTCATGCATTAAATACTCACACATTCATGCCTTACATAATCATGCATTCAGTTCTAAAAAGGAAGTTTTGGTCCACAGCTCTCTCAAGGAAAGAAGTCGTTTGAGTAGCAAAAAGCAATAAATGAGACCACTACACATCAGTACAATACCCGAAGAAAGGCAAGAGAAATGAGCAAACAGCTAGAAAACAGGGTCCTGGGTATAGAACAAGAATAAGAAGAATTGATTGAAAAAATGAGCAAAATTATGGAATTGTTGATGAACAAAGGAAAAGCGGTACAGAATGATTCTGAAACAGATATGGACCCTACTCATCCTCCAAGGTTCATGCCAGATCATAGACAAACATCAATTCCACCACCTGGTGTCATGGGGGGTCCAATGCCAAATATACCTCCATTCATCCCTAATGTGTCAGCACAAGGGTTTCCAGTAGCAGGAACTTCCCCGTTAGTAACTTCTGATATGGGGATGAACAGATCTGAAACTGAACGTCGTTACGACGTACTAGAGGAATGCCTGAAAGCTATTGAGGGATTCAATACATTCGACTCTGTAGATCCTAATGACCTGTGCCTCGTGCCAAAGGTCACCCTGCCACCGAAATTCAAAATACCAGATTTTGAAAAATTTGATGGAACTCATTGTCCTCGAACTCACCTGCGCCTGTATTGCCAAAAAATGGCTGCACATACCGATAACGAGAGGTTGATGATGCATTGCTTTCAAGATAGCTTGACTGGAGCGGCTATCAGATGGTACATTTAGCAGGATCGAGCTCGAATCCGTACTTGGAAAGATTTAGCAAATTCATTTATAGCTCAGTACCGCCATGTGATAGAAATGGCACCTGATCGTATGACCCTGCAAAGCATGCAAATGAAACCTAATGAAACATTCAGAGAATACGCATATAGATGGAGGGACATGTCCATCCAAGTGAGCCCTCCGGTGGAAGATAGGGAGGCTATCTCCCTATTTGTGAATACTTTGGAAGATCCCTACTTTGGGCATCTCTTAGGAGCAACCCCCCATGACTTCATGGACATTGTTTCTACTGGAGAGAGAATCGAAACAACCATCAAAGTCGGAAAAGCCAGAAGTAGTGGCGAAGAAATCGGTTCGGACAAGAAATGGACAAATAGGAAGAAGGATGATGAAACTCATATGATTCAAGGGCGACAATACCAAAGAGGTCATAACCAAGGGTTTAGAAGAAATCTTGTTAACCAAATAGCGCATATAGGCACAGGGTCTCAGTTTGTTCAATACGAGACTACGCTCACACAGAAAAATGTTCAGACACAGAGATATGGTCCTAATAGGGTGGAACCAATTCCCATGTCCTATTCGGAATTGCTCCCCCAATTGCTCGAAAGAAGGCTCATTTCAACAATCCCTGGAGTAGCCGTACGACACCCCCTACCACAATGGTATGACCCGGATGTTAAGTGCGCGTATCACTCCAATTCTCCGGGTCACACCGTTGACCGTTGTTGGACATTTAAACACAAGGTATAGTCGTCGAGGGATGCCGGTTGGCTGGTCTTCGATGATAAGCAGCCAAGAATCCAGAGTGATCCCCTACCCAATCACGGGGAAAGAAATGGTTAATATGTTGTACAAAGGACTGGGAGCCGAGGTCAGGCAAAAGAATATGTCAAGTTATGGATCCTAGAGTTCTTGTAAGGAGCCCAAAGGGAGCAAAAGTACACAAGGGGCAAGTTTTTGATTATCTAGTTTGTTTCATGTGATGATGTCATTTTAACTCCCTATCTTCTGGCAGTCTGTCGACACTATTGTCTCAGACAATTTCCCTTTCATCAATAAATTGAATTATGCATTTTCTTATATCACTTGTGTCCTGAGTTCAGTTGACCAAAAATTTGTTTGCTGATGTTTCGTGTAAAGATAAGGAAAATAATAATACCAATATTCAAAAGCCAGAAAGTGATGTTAATTTTGAAAACCAAACATAGGAGGTGGAATCAGAAGAAGATAAAACAATTTTCCTCACCCTATGAAGACAGATGTTGTGAAGAAATAAAGAATCTTGAAGGAATTCAGTAAAATATATGTGCTGTGCCAAGAATTTCAAGTCAATTCACTATTCATGTTTTGATCAAATGAGAGATGGCCATCTTTGGCTGATCAGTTATCCCTAAAAAGAACCAAATATTGATTTACCAATTGTTAACCAAGTTGAGCTTGAATGTTAAACTAGTCTTTTCTTAAAAGTCAGTTCACCAAAAAGTTAACCTAGGTTGGGTCTCCTAGCGTTTGGCAAGTCATATGAGACAAAAATGGGCTATCGAAATGATGGCAGGCCATTTTTCTGCTACCCAAAAGAAATTCAAAGAAGAAATCTCTTGCAAGCCCTTTTGAGTCTGAAAAATTCATTTATTGGTTAACCAGTCAAAGGATCACACCCCACACTGGGGCAATTTTAAAGGATTAGTCCCAAATGAAGTCCAAACAAAAATGACAAAATCCCTTCATGAAAGAGAAAAACAAAAGGGAGCAGTAAAAGCAAATGGAAAGAGAATGAAGAACAGAGAAAGAAAATAAGGGACATACTACGCATGTGATCCTTGACCAAATTACCCTTGATGAAAATGATGATTTTGAGCCCTATTTAACTCTTTCTTTCTTTAACCTATAGCCCCTAGCCTATATTACAATCCAAATGAAAGTCCTGACCAGATTGGTATACATTGTTGTCTCAAATGATTTGTCAGACTCAATGATGAGTCTGAACTACGTAATGACCTGATCCTGAAAAGGTACGTAGGCAGCTTGTTTAAATAACAAGTTCGGTCAACATCTTGCAAAACATCTCAACTCAAACTGGGGGCGTAAAACATTATTTGGAGTGGTATTTTTGAGCCTTAGTTTCCCTTTTATTCTGAAAACCTGTATCCCTCAGCCTACGTTTCGTCCCGAGTCTTAAAGACCATCTTGAGATCAAAACATGAGTTGAACTTGACTAAACTAAAGAATATGAGAAATTTCTAATGGTTTCACAGCAGGATGAAAACAAAAGAAGAGAGGTGGCCATCGATAAAACTGGGACAGTCGAAGAAAAGATCAACCATTCAGTTTGGTAAATTAACATCAATATCATATGGCTTTTGAATACTAGTATGAATTTTTCTTGTAATTGCATTGGAACATGGTAAAACATCTATTTTTGGGTGGTTGACCTTTTGATTTCACAAGTTGATGTCATAATTGAATAATCATTCCTCATTTCCAAAAAAAAAAAGGGATGGATAGTCAAAGAGTTTTGAAACCACTAGTGTGCTTCTTATAGAGGAGGTCCCCGTTGAGGAAATACGATGCACATAGAATCAGTCAATTTAACTAGGGCAAATGTCATGTCAGGCTTTAAAGATCTGCTTATTCAAGAAGAATCTAACAACTAGGCCAAGATCAGTGGCAGATAAACTCATCTGGGGCAAGTTTCGATTTGAGTTTCAGTGAGACTTATTCAAGCACCTTCTTATCAGATTGGATGAATAGGAAAATAGGGCCAAGAGCAGTTATAAATCCATTCAACTGGGTAGATTCTGTGATGGAGTTTCATTTGAGCCAAGTTGACCACCTCCATTAAGAAAATTGGGCCAAGATCAGTTATGAGTCCATTCAGTTGGGGCAA
>NC_080424.1:62066144-62261472 GCF_029873635.1 Malania oleifera
TTTTTTAGATATTTTATTGATTTTTATTATCCCTATGATTTTATTGCGGGGGGTATTAGCCTTTGGGCTTCACGTACCCTAAGCTCTGAGGGAATTTATACGCATATATTATCTTTATTTATTTATTATTTTATTTATTTATTTTTTGCATGTATTTATAAATTCGTAAAAAGGAGTAATTTAAAGAATTATTAGATTAACTTAGGGATAATTTCAAATTAATTAGGTACCGTTCGTAAGAACGGGCGCGTAGGGGGTGCTCGTACCTTCCCCTCGCGTAACCGAACTCCCGTCCCCAACTTTGGTAATGTAGACCGATTCTACCCCTAACGGGGTAGTAATCATGTGTTCTAACCGCACTAAAGGTTAGTGGCGACTCCGACAGTCCATATTTTCCTTGAAAATTAAAAATAATTTTAATTCCGCCGCCCGGGGCACACGCGCTCCCGGGACGTCGCGACAATGATGAAGTAAAACTAATGAAAAATGTTGTCAATGTCCCTAAGCTATGTTCAAAACATTTATGATACAAACACAACACATAGATAAAAAAATATCTTGTATAAAAACTTTTGCAAAGGCATATCCCAACATCTGCTAGAGAAAATAAATTTAAGTGTTGTTTAATGATATTATAAAAATATATATTTAAGAAATAATTGTTCGTGATATATTTGTATGCACGCCGCCCGTCTTTCTCCAAAACTTTGTCCTAATTTTTTGATGTTTTAAATCATAATTTTAATTAAATTAACTTCAACCTATTGTACATTATAATTTAAACATAAAATTATTTTGTGGCAACGCTAGAACTCTTTGCATGCATATGTTGTCTTTTATAAAAATATTAAATATACAATGCCGGAAATGAGGTAAATAAATTTAAAATAGAACATACAAACTTAAGATTTTGAATAAGTGATAAATAAGTTAAGAATTCAAGGTAAAACATATTCTCTTTATCATAATGGACAGCACCATTGGACTTCAAAACTCGAGAACTACTATATTTAGTCCCACTAGAATAGGAATATTAACTAATTAAAATGAAAATTGTTTTATACAATTTATATTAAAGAAATTATAAACAATTTTGAGGGGACAAAAAAAAAATAATTATCACAATAATCATATGTATGACTATCGACAGGTAAGTTCCCAAAGGATTTTAAAAAAATTACGTTATTGTTGCCAAAAGAGATTTGAAAGAGGGAAAACCTAAATCATTTTCCCCTGAACCCAATCAGATTTTGCAAACCATGCGAATAGTAAAATAGGATGGACAAAGAATTTGGGTTCCGTTAGAAACAATAAGGCAAGCTGAAAATATTTGTAAAAAATAAGTAAAAAATTAGTTCTTAGTTTTGGGAACTAGCAACAACTCCATTCAATGCCATGTAGTAAAAATTTGAAATATGTTTAAGGCATTTGGTATTATTGCAAAAAATTAGGAAAACAAAAAAAAAAATCAGAAACATAAACAAAAGTAAAAAACTAAAAACTAGCAACCTATTTCCTAACATTTATAAAAATAATACAAATTAAAACATAACTAAAAAAATGCACTATTCATATTTAAATAAAAATATCGAAAAATAATTACCAAAATAATAACATTGCAAATTATAAATATAAAAAAATTACGATAATAAAAATAAAATTTAAATAATTTATTACTTTTTTGGCTCTTAGGGAGCTCTTCTCCAAACTCATATAGCTTTTTGAGTGTTAGAAATGCATTTTTTTAATCGGAGCGACTATTGTAGACTTCATTTTTCATAGTGGGGGTTACCCCCTCCAGCCTTCGTGTCTTCTACAGCTTGACATAGATTCAAATATTCCACTTCTAAACACTTACTACCTTCGTCCAATTTTTGGCTCGAGTCGAATGGCTCAACTAGGGGTGCTAGTGCACTAACCACTACACTCATACTTTGCCTCCTATCTAAGGAAGTATGCGTGCAGTGGTATACAAGGTTTGCCACCTTGCATAAGCCATCCAAGATCTCTTTCGTAGGATCCAATGAGCAATCCAACAACTTTCTAGTACTTTCACACCTATCAATATTGTCATTCTTAAACAGATACACGAGGTGAATTTTTTTATTTCACATGTCTTCGTGTACTGCTTTTTTTCCCATAATAAGTTCCATCAAAATAACTGCAAAGGCAAGAACATCTAGCTTTGAACTCAACCTAGCACCACTTGTTAGGAGTTAGTATGATCATAGCTAGAATATGTGTTCATGAAAAAGGAAAAAAAAAAACACAAGATACAAATTCATGCTTCATAATGAATCAAATTGCATCATATGATAAATACTCTTAAATATAATTAATGTAGTGACAAATAATTTTTAGAAGTTATTTTTTAAAAAAAATAATAATATGTGTTTGAACAAATTATGAGTAACTAATTAATATGTGACTTCGAAATTTTACATTACAAAAGTCAAAGATAGTTTAAAAAATTTTACTAGTGGCCAAACAAGATGAAGTAAAACTAAAGAAAAAAGTTGTTAATGTACCTAAGCTATGTTCAAAACATTTATGATACACACACAACACATAGATAACAAAATATCTTGTATAAAATACTCTTGCAAAGGCATATCCCGACATCTGCTAGAGAAAATAAATTTAATTATTATTTAATGATATTATAAAAATATATAATTAAGAAATAATTGTTTGTGATATATTTGCATGCACGACGCCCTTCTTTCTCCAGAACTTTGTCCTAATTTTTTGATGTTTTAAATTATAATATTTTTTTTTATTAAAAGAGGGCGGCACCTCCATTTATTTATTAATATACCCTCATATTTGGCGGAGGAATAACGTGGTTACAAGTTAAAACAAACCAATCAAACTATGACAACCAAACCTAAACATAACTAACAAAGGAGATAAAAACATAAAAACAACCAACATCAAAAACAAAATACACCAAACGAAACTCTATAGTTGAACTAACGAAAAAGGCAATGAGACCCCGCCTATCCATCCAAAGGATACCTTTCAGATAATGTGGTAGAAGGTGTTGTTCTTCATAAATTATATTGTTTCCCATTTCTCCTTCTTTAGCAAGAAAATCAGCCGCACTATTGCCTTCCCCATATTGATGCATCACAATGACATTCACTCCTTCTAACTCTACAATGAGCTCCTCCCAAAATTCCCAAAGATACCACAAAGTACGTCTACATTTCCGAAGCCAATCAACTACAATTCGCGAGTCACTTTCAATAATCACATTCACATAATGTAAACGTTTGCACAAACGAATTCCTTTTCTAATAGCTTTTAATTCCGCACTATTATTCGTATCATTGCCAAAATACCTTTAAAAAGCCGCTTTTACCATGCCATGGCAATCCCGAATAATTCCTCCACCTCCTGACGTACCAGGATTGCCCCTACAACTCCCATCACAATTAAGTTTTATCCACCCTACTGGAGGTTTAGCCCACGAAATAATTTCTCCAAGCCGGTCGCAAACTCCTTGATGCTTAATTTGAAATTCATTCAAAATCCTAATGTAAGACTTCTTGAATTTTTTAAAAGAATTGGTGCTCTCAGCAATAAAACTAACCCAGAATCGAACACTTCTCCACATCTGATCTGGACTTTGATAAACTCCTTCCATTCTCGCTTTACATCTTCGATTCCATAGGCACCACATAATCAAACATGGAATCAGCCTGATTAAAATACCTTTAATAGATGATTTTTGAGCATAGTGGAACCAATTTGCCATTTTGTTTTTCCTGTGAAGAGATCGTTGGAAAGGAATCCCTAACACCAAACTAGCTCGATGCCAAACCTCTGAAGCCACCTCACCTAAAGAAAGGATATGATCAATGTTTTCTTGACTTCTCTTAACGCAACAATCACAAGTTGAAGCCATCGATATTCCTTTGGCCTGAATTCTATCATCTACAGCCAAGCATCTAAACCAGGCTCTCCATAAACACATTGAGATTCTTATGAGCAATAAAGAATGCCAAAACCAGTCATTCCACAAAAAATTATCACCTCTGCTCCTCACTGCCTTCCAAGCTGTTTTTGTAGAAAAATTACCGTCCGAGGCAGGCTTCCAGACAAAAATATCCTACCCACTTTTACCCGCCGGCACCTGGTGCAAAATTTCTCTTGTTTTATCAGCACCAACCAACTCCTGTACTAAATCAAATTTCTAATTATTATTTAGCCAGCAATCCTTAATACACAGTTTCTTGTTCAAATATCCTCAGTGCTCACAGATAACAGGCCTGATGACAGCCACTTGTCGAACCAAAAAGAAGAGTTCCCACCTCTCACCAAAATTTTAACATTATCCATAACTTCTGGAATGGTGGCCATAATTGATTTCCAAAACCGAGAGTCATTTGGTCTCCCCTTCTTTATTAATAAATGATCATTTCTGCAATATTTAGCCCTGAAAATACCTGCTCACAGATTGTTAGAAATGAGCAATCTGATGGCAAATTTCATGAGAAGAGATTTCTGAACTTCCTTAAGATCTCTCAGGCCCAGACCACCCTTCCAAGGTAGGTTTACAAATTTTCCCCCAAGAGCGCCAATGAATCTTCCTTTTATTTTTCACCTCTCCCTATAAAAAATTACAAAGAAGAGAGTTAATGTGAGAATATGTGACCTGCGAAACCTTAATAATAGACATCAAATGAATAGGCATGCTAGACAACACATGTCTTAATAAAATCAATCTTCCACCTTGCGAGAGCAACTTAGATTTCCACCCTGCAATTTTCTTTCTAATCTTCTCCACACAAGGCTTCAATGTCCTGGAAGATAATTTTCCATACACCAAAGTGCACCCAAATATATAATTGGGAATTTTCCTTCCATGAAGCCCAAGATTCTCAATAAACCATGCTTCCGAGTGAGAGTGATGTATTTTGAAAGGAATAACGCTGACTTAGTCTTATTGATTTTTTGACCCGACCACTTCTCATACCTTTCCAAAGCGTAAACTAAATTTCTAATAGACCTCTTCCCACCAAATGCAAAAATAAGAATATCATCCGTATATAGAAAATGTGAAACCAATGGGGTCCCAATCGGATGATTAAATTTACCAATCCGACCAGTCTCATAGTTTTTCTTAAGCAACCTTATCAAAATCTCCTCCATTATGATGAGTAAATAAGGAGAGAGTGGATTCCCTTGCCACAAGCCTCTCATAGATTGAAAAAACTCTTTAAAGGTTTCGTTCAAAAAAAAAAGAAAACCATGGATACTCCACACAATTTTTAATGAGCTTGCAAAACCTCTCAGAGAATCCAAAAGCCTTAAGAACCTCCACAAGAAAATTCCAATTCACTCTGTCATAAGCCTTAGCCATATCAAGTTTTATCATCACATTGCCGCTAGCTATTTTTTTATGCAAATACTGAACCATTTCTTGAGCTAGTGTAATATTTTCAAAAATACTTCACCCAGGAATAAAAGCGCCTTGTTCATGCGAGATGAACTTATCAACAACCTCGATTAGTCTAAAAACAATAATCTTGGAAAGAATTTTATAAGCCACAGAGCATAAACTAATAGGTCGAAATTTATCAAAGCCAGAAGGATTATCCACCTTCGGAATTAAAACAATAAATGAAGAGGAAAAAAACTTTGAAAGAGTAGTGCCATGAAAAAAATCCATTGCTGCATCCAAAAGATCTTTTTTTACAATGTCCTAGCAAGATTTGTAAAATTCAGAGCCAAATCTATCCGATCTCGGATTGCTTTCTTTGGGAATGGAGAACATCGCTCATTTTAACTTCTTCTTCTGTCGGTTCGGCACAGAGGAAATTTTTGTCAACATATGAAATTTGCCTTTGAATTAACTCGGAGAGATCGCATGGGTTCAACTGCTGAAGACTTTGGAAGAAAATTCTGGAAAAAAATAGTTGCCTCATTATGAATTGCTTCCGTATCCTCCAACATCCTCCCATCGTTCAGAACCATACGGTCTATACGACTCTTATTTTGCTTTTGATTGATAGCTGAATGAAAGAAATTTAAAGTTTTAATCCCCCTCAGTCAACCTTTTTTTTTTTTCGCAATTTGTCCTAGGCGAGATGCTTCCCTCTTCTCCCACACCTGAATCTCCAACTTAGTAGTCAAGTAATCAGCTTCGACGTCTTCAGAAAAACCCTACTTGTAGTTGATTTTCTAGATATTCCATCCTTTCCTCAAGAGCTTTTAAATTTTCTTCCACTCTCCCAAAGACATTTTTATTCCATGTTCATAATGCAACTTTAGTTCTCTTAAGGCGAATAGCAAGTTTTAGAAGACCCGAGGCTGAGTCATTCCTGATCCAGGCATCTTTAACGTGCAACAAAAACATATCATGCGAGTTCCACATATTCAAGAACCGAAATGGGGTAGGGCCATACTGGGAGAAAGATGTATTTGTATACACCACCATAGGGCTATGATATGATGTTTTTCGACTCAGATATTTGAATTGAGCCTAACCATATTGGTTGGAAAACCATTATTAATAAGAACACAATCAAGCTTAGCCCAAGTACGAGCAACCCCTTCATGGCCATTGCACCACGACATTCGTGAGCCTGTGTTTGATAAATCAAAGAAACCACAATAATGTAAGCAGTCATTAAACTCCATCATAGTAACAATGATCTTGGGTTTCCACCAATTCTTTTAGTATCCGTTCGAATCACATTAAAATCACCCATGACCAACCAAGGAAAATCTGATTGGCACTCCTCCAGTTGCCGCCATAACTCTCTTCTTTCAACATAAGAACATTTGGCATAGACAAAACTCACCAAAATTCTTTGTCCGTCCTTAAAAAACCACCCGAAAATCTTCTGAAACATGATTGAAGTCACCTCAAAGGCATTTATATCCTTCCAAAATAGCCACAATTTACCACCCTGATTTTCATTAGATAAGGTGGTGATAATTCAAAAAATTACCTAGCATTACTGTCGCGACGTCCCGGGGGCACGTGTGCCCCGGGCGGTGAAATTAAAATCAATTTGAATTTTCAATTAAAAAGATGAAAGTGTCAGAGTCGCCACTAACCTTTAGTGTGGTTAGAACACATGATTACTACCCCATTAGGGGTAGAATCGGTCTACATTACCAGAGTTGGGGTCGGGAGTTCGGTTACGCGAGGGGAAGGTACGAGCACCCCCTACGCGCCCGTTCTTACGAACGGTACCTAATTAATTTGAAATTATCCCTTAGTTAATCTAATAATTCTTTAAATTACTCCTTTTTATGAATTTATAAATACATAAAGAAAATAAATAAATAAATATATACATATATTCCCTCAGAGCTTAAGGTACGTGAAGCCCAAAGGCTCATACTCCCGCAATAAAATCATAGGGATAATATACACACGAAAATAAATAATACTATAAAATAATAAAAATAAATATCAACACTACTACATAAATAACAATTATATAACACGCGCTCATAACGCATAATCATAATAACACTGCATTAATAGTAATATAATCCTAATTTAACAATAATAACACATCAATAATATAATGGTAGTAATAATACCCTAGTAATTTAGTACATCATAATAATAATAATAATAATAATAATAATAATAATAATAATAATAATAATAATAATAATAATAATAACAACAACAATATGTCATGTATACTATATACTGATAAATCACTATAATACCTAATGACATATCCTAATAATAAACCAACCTAATAGATAGTAATGATATGCACACAATAATAGGAATAATAATGTAATACTAAACTTATAACAATAATAATAATAATAATAATAATAATAATAATAATAATAATAATAATATATCATACGTAATAATAATAATAATAATACACAAGCATATAGTAAGATATTAACATCCTATAAATATAATAATACTCACTTATGAATAATCAAAACCCTTAATTTAACTCTCAATATATGCACATATGGAAACAATTAATCCCTAAAATAAATATACGATATATACAATAGTCATTATGGAAACAATTAATCCCTAGAATAAATATAGGATATATACAATAATCCTTATGGAAACAATTAATCCCTAGAATAAATATAGGATATATACAATAATCATTATGGAAATAATTGAAACCTTACCATTAATATACACTAACAATGTGGAAACAAATTAAACCCTATAATATACATGCAATATATACAATAATGGAAATTATTACACAAGCAAATATTATGGGAAGCAATTTAAACCCTAGAATTAACAAATAACACATGCGACAATAATTATGGAAATAATTTTGAAACCTTACCATTAATATATCATGACAATATAAGAGACCAATCGAACCCTAAATAAAGCATATGATGAACAAAACCCTAAATATACCATTAAAACCCTAAATACAACACGTAATAGTTTAAACCCTAAATGCACAATATATACTAAGTAAATAACGTACCACAATTAATAACATAGTTAATTAAATGCTACAACAAACAATGTATTAATATACACACAATTTAGATACAAGGCAATAGACTACTTACCACTGCAAATAAAAGAAACCCTACAACAATGAGAACAAATCAATTAATATTTACAATAAAAAAAATATAGACATGGGTATTAAATATGAAAACAATTAAAAATATGGACATGGGTATATATATATATTATCTACAATATAACAATAATAAGGGTAATTCATAACAATAAATAATAATTATTAAAGAAAAAAAAAAACTACCATGCAATATAAGTGTAATAATAATAATAATAATAATGCTACACATAACGATATAATATTAATACTAACATAATAATAATATTGTTAAATAATAATAACATAACATTACTGTTTGATAGAAACACACAAATAATACCATAATATTTCTAATAATAATATACAGAGAATGATAATATTTAATATGATCAATATAAAAGAAAAAAAAAATATATATATATATATATATATATATACCTATTAACACTAATAGTAATATATATATATATATGTATATATATGCATAATATAAAAGAAAATAAATATATATACATATTAACACTAACAGTAATATATATGTATATTTATGTGTGTCAGTGTGTGTGTGCGAGTGAGTGTGTGTGTGTTATGCAGAGAGGCTTACAGTCAGGGATCTCGTCGGAGTTGCAGCAGGGGGGGCGTGGCTGCCGGACCTTCGGCTGGTTGTAGACAGCCGGCGCCGAGGGTGCAGCGGGTAGAGACTAGTCTGAGGTTGCAGCTAGTGCACAGAGTCGTGGATGGAGTTGCTGTTGTTCTCGGAGATACAGAGCTATGAGTACTCGACGGCGACGGCGGGGCTGGTATGGTGACAGAGGAGATGGGGCGACGATGACGGCGATACCTGGACTGTCTGGTGTGAGGCCAAATCAGCTGGTTTGTCAAGTATGGAGGCCAGGAGGTTGACTGTGTTACTGGGTGGTGAGGTTGCCGTAATGGTTGTTGCGGTTCTTTTGTGAAGGTCGCCGGAGATCTGGTATGGCCGGAGCTGTGCAGAGAGGGCGGCGGTCTGGTGCGGCAGGGGTACTGCTGGAAGGTGGAGATGGAGGCTGAGTGTGGGAGAAGATGGAGATAAAGAGGGGGCTGTGAGTTGTGAAAACTGAAGAAGACCACCAAGAAGAAGAAGAAGAAGAAGAAAAAAAATTTATTTCATTGGCTCTCCCCCCTTGTGCTGTGCGTACCCCCCCCCCCCCCCTTTTTATAAAATTTTCAACCCTAAAAAAAAAATCCTACTTTCCTTTTCCTTTTTCATTTTTATTCTCTTCATACTTTTATGGTAACAATATATACAATAATAATGATAATAATAATAATTAAAATAAAATAAATAATAATAATAATAATAGTAAATATGATAATAGTAAAATGGTAATAAAATAATAATAATAAATGAAATTTTAAAATAAAATAACAAAGATAATAAAATAATAATAATAGTAATATAATAATAATAACAATAGCAAGATAATAAAGTGATAATAATAATATTTTAAAAATATTAATAACAATAATAATAATAAAAATTAATAATATTAATAATAAAAAATAATAATAATAATAATAATAACATAATAAAATAAAGATAATAAAAACACTAATAATAATAATAATAGTAATAAAAATAATAATAATAGCAAAATAATAATAATATTAAAAATAATGATAATAATATTGGGCCTGGGTAAAAATGGGGTGTCTACAATTACCATATGTTCCTCAGTCGCGAACGGTTCTGAAATAGTAAACAATCCAACATTAAACTTTTTAATTATCTTCTTTAACCTGCCTCTAGACCTGCCCAACCCTCTAATATTCCAAAAAAGAATTGTATCTGTCATAAATTTAATTTATGCGGTTTGAAGAGAACCCTCTGAGATTTCCTCACCAATTTTTTTACGGAAATCCATCCTTGCCCTGTATCAAACTCATACATTTTTCCTTTTCCCTTTAAAACTGATATTTCACCTTCCTCCCTCTCATACAAATAACCCCGAGCCAATTCCTCATGTTGCAAACCTTGGTCCCCACCTTCAGTTAGTTTAGAACTATCCACGTGATCCACTTCCTTTTGAGGATCATCATCATATCCGACTTCTTCACACTCCCCTTCATTCCTTTCTATTGAAAATTCCTTCGTCCACTTGAATAGCAGAAAAGAATTGCCTTCCATGGTTCTACCTTCCCTTGCCCAACCATGTAGAAAGTCACATTCGTTTTTCATGTGAATTAACATGTGATAATCATCCATAACACTGATCATTGAAATTTCCATCAAACCCCATGTTTTCACAATCGATAACCGAATTTTGTCAATAGATATTCCTAAAAAATTTCATTACTAATGCAAAACGAAATTCTTCCTCAGCCTTAACCATCTCTGCTTCTGAGAAAATAAATCCCAATTCCCCGTTGATATTAACGGGAAATCTCATAGGAATTTTGAACGCAGGCATCTCCACTTTTTTACTCACAACTTGCGCATACGACTGCACCTACGAACTAGCCTGGACGGCATTCCCCGCCGACGGTGTGGCCATTGATGGGGGACGACACTGTATTGAAATATATTGATATTAAAGCTAAACTTTTATAAATGGAAAAGAGACTAACCTGCATTGTTTGGCGAATCCCTGAACAATGACGGCGTGAAGTTTTCGTTATTTGTCCTCGACGGTGACGACTCACCGTTTTGTCACAAATCGTTGTTCTATGCTACCCCTTGTCGGTTCCAAGTTCCTGCAAATCTTGAAAGATCTAATCAAAGAAGCGAGCTCCTCCAATGGCGAAAAACTGGTGATCCTCCTCTTCCACAGCTTGGGAGGCCTTTTCGCCCTCCACCTCCTCAACCGGAAACCCCTTCCTAGTGCTGAAAAAATTCGTCAAAACACTTTGTCGCACTCTTGGTGCTGTGGGTCAGCGCCCTCATTGAAATGCTCACCTTTGCTTCTGGCAACTCCCTCAGCGTTTCCGTGTTGAATCTATTTCTGGTCAGAGAAGAACAGAGGAGCTCTGAGAGCAATATCTGGCTCTTGCCTTCGTCGGCCCTATTCGGACCCAAGAAAACTCTCCTAACCTATGAAACTTTGATTTTGCCTTTGGTGGATCAATTGGGGGGAGTCGGTCATGCCTATGACCTGCGTGATGGGCTCAAGAAGCCGGCGACACTGTTCTACGGCATGGGAGGGTTCGATGATTGCTCGGAGGTTGTGTATGGGGACGGACCCAAGGAATGAGAAACCCCCAAGGGATGGGGAGAGAGCAAAATTGAGGTCACCGAGGAGGTATCACAAGATTGAGAGGAAGATTTTCGTCTTCGTCTTCATCTTTGCCTTTAAAATTGGAATTAGGGATTTAGGCCGTCGAGGCCAATCGCATGCTGCACCTTGCACCTAGCACCAGCACCAGAACCATCAACACTGGAGTCTGGAAGTTTGGATTCGGAACAACCAAACGGCGTTGCGACTCGCGGTGGCCGATAGAAAAAATTTGGGGTTACTTGGTGTTGCAAAGAAGTGAGATGTGAAACCTTGGTGTTGCAAATTATAATTTAATTAAATTTAAATTTTTCCTAATTTTTTTAAGTGTCTCGGGGGTCGGGTTGGCCGATCGTCCAATTGATGCACGGAAGCCATGTAAGCATTTTGGACTTTACCTTATCAGCGAGACCCAGAGGGAGGACACTGATCTGTAGGTTTGTTTCCGCACCAGGGGGTTTGAAGGGCTTGTTGGTGGCTGAAGTTCCTATGTAATAAAAAAAAAAATTTAAACATTAAAACATTTAGTGGCAATACTGGAATTCTTGGCATGCATATGTTGTCTTTAATAAAAATATTAAATATACAATGCTGGAAATGAGGTAAATAAATTTAAAATAGAGCACATTAACTTAAGATTTTGAACGATTGATAAATAAGTTAAGAATTCAAGGTAAAACATATTCTCTTTATCATAATGAACAACACCATTGAAATTCAAAATGCGATAACTACTATATTTAGTCCCACTAGAATAGGAAAATCAACTGACTAAAATGAAATTTTTTTATACTATGTACATTAAAGAAATTATAAACAATTGGGAGGAGATAAAAAAGGAATTATCATAATAATCATATGTATGACCGTCGACAAGTAAGTTCCCAAAGGATTTTCAAAAAATGACGTTATTGTTGTCCAATGCGATTTGAAAAAGAGAAAATGAAAACCATTCTCCCCTAAACCCAATCAGATTTTGCAAACCACACCAATAGTAACAAAGGAAGGAAAAAGAATCTGGGTTGCATTACAAACAATATGGCAAACTGAAAATATTTGTAAAAAATAAGTAAAAAGTTAGTTCTTAAGTTTTCGGACCTAGCCGCAACTCCATTCAATGCCTGGTAGTAAAAGTTTGAAATATGTTTAAGGCGTTTGGTATTATTGAAAAAAATTAGGAAAATAAAGCAAAAAATTAGAAACATAAACAAAAGTAAAAAACTAGACACTAGCAACCTATTTCTTAACATTTAAAAAAATAATACAAATTAAAAATAATTAAAAAAAATGTTTTTTTTATATTTAAATCAAAATATTAAAAAATATTACAAAAATAATAGCATTGTAAATAATAAATATAAAAAAATTACGATAGACATCATTCTGCATAGTGGGGATTCCCCGCCAGACTTTCTGTCTTCTACAGCTTGACGTAGATTCAAATATTCCACTTCCGAACACTTACTAACTTCGTCCAATTTTTGGCTCGAGTCGGATGGCTCAACCAGTGGTGCTAGTGCACTAACCACTGTACTCATTCTTGGCCTCCTATGTGAGGAAGTATGCGTGCAGTGGCATGCAAGGTTAGTCACCTTAAATAAGCTATTCAATATCTCTTCTGTAGGATCCAATGAGCAATCCAACAGCTTTCTAGTCCTTTCACACCTATCAATGTTGTCATTCTTAAACATATACACGAGGTGAATTTTTTCATTTGACAGGTCCTCATGTACTGCATTTTTTCCTGTAATAAGTTCCATCAAAATCACTTAAAAGGTAAAAACATCCAGCTTTGAACTCAACCTACCACCACCTGTTAGGAGTTAGTGTGATCATAGCTAGAATATTATATGTTCATGAAAAAGAAAAAAAAAAACCACACAAGATACGAATTCATGCTTCATAAGGAATAAAATTGCATCATATGACAAATACTCTTAAATATAATTAATGTAGTGACAAATAATTTATAGAAGTTATTTTTTTTTTAAAAATAACATTTGTTTGAACAAATTAGGAATAATTAATAAATATGTGACTTCAAAATTTTACATTACAAAAGTCAAAGATAGTTTAAAAAATTCTACTAGCTGCCAAACATGATGAAGTAAAACTAATGAAAAATGTTGTCAAAGTACATATGCTATGTTCAAAACATTTATGATACACACACAACACTTAAATAACAAAATATCTTGTATAAAATACTCTTACAAAGGCATATCCCAACATCTGCGGGAGAAAATAATTATAATTATTGTTTAATGATATTATAAAAATATATAATTAAGAAATAATAGTTTGTCATACGTTTGTATGCGCGCCGCCCATCTTTCTCCAAAACTTTGTGCTAATTTTTTAATGTTTTTAATCATAATTTTAATTAAATTTATGCCCACCTATTGTACATTATAATTTTAAAGTTAAAACATTTAGTGGCAATGCTAGAACTCTTAGCATGCTATCATGAGCTAAGCTTGTTCAGGGCATTATGCTTGCCTGTGATCGCTTATCTCGTGTGCTTGGGATGGGTTTCCATCATGTAAATACTAGTGTAGGGTTATTTTCTACTAGTAGAGTCTTTGTAAGCCAAATAAGGCAGTATGACTCTTCGGTCACTTTGATGTTTCCTAGTGCCAGGATGATAATTACATAAAAACCTCTTTAGGGGAGGGTGAGTGTTCATCAGTCATTGTAAAACTCACTAGCAATTGTCAACGTGCTTAGCCTACTTGCCTCCCTTGCTAAGTATACCATGTCAACGGAGGATTTGTTAATGAATTACGTTTGCTTCAATGTTTACTACTTGCTTGCCACGACTTTCATGAATTGATTTATGTTTCCGCTACTATCTAAATGAATGTTAATGAAAGTGCGTCATGGATGAATGTTGGTAAATGATAGGCTGGCTAGTTAAAACAAGAGTGCTTTAGCTACCATCGCACGACCCTTCACAAGGGTGTGAAGATAGTCGGATCGTAACACTTGGTATTAGAGGAAAGTTGGTGACACTTGGTGAGAGCCCATGGTTGAGTTGCGACATGAATTCAATTACCTTCGTTGTTGGATTTGGGAAGCTTTGGTAAGTGACCCTGGCACCAAACACTGCTGAGAGGATCAGCATGCTGGAAGCACAGGTTGAGACAACAACCAACACTATGGCCGCGGAGGTGGCCTAGATGAGAGAACTTGTTGATGAGGTGATGGGATCACAAAAACATCAAACAGGTTTGATAGGTGACATGTTAGAGGACTTTCGCCACACTGTTGAAACTTTGCTGTCACGGATGGCTGATCTGGATGCAAAGGTGAATTTGATGGTTCTTGCTATGGGGAACTCCAACACTCCGGGAGTTAGCAAGACCAAGGTACCAAAACCCAAGACGTATGGGGGTGCTTGAGATGCCAAGGAGTTAGAGAACTTCTTGTTTGATGTGGAGCAGTACTTTCACGTTGTGAGGATGGCGTCAGAACAGGCAAAGGTGGATACTACGTCCATGTACTTGATTGGTGATGCCAAATCGTGGTGGCGTACCAAGTGTAGAGAAATTGAATATGAAAGTTGTGTAATTGATAGTTGGACAAACTTAAAAAGAGAGCTCAAGGCCCAAATCTTTCCTGAGAATGTTAAGTATAATGTAAGGAGAAAACTGAGAGATCTCAAGCATATAGGGTCAATCAGCGAATATGTGAAACAATTTTTCTACTTTAATGTTGGATATTCAGGATATGTCGGAGAAGGACAAGTTGTTCTATTTTCTTGAGGGGATGAAACAGTGGGAAAGAACTGAACTTCATAGGAAAAGGGTTCAAGACTTGTCAACTACACAAGCAGTTGCAGAACGCTTGACTAACTACATTGGTGATGATACCGCTTCGTCCAAACGGTTTGGCAGAGAGGAAAATAGTGGAAATTCTTTCAAGACTGGCAAACTTAAGAGTGGGGGAACCGACTCTAAATTATCAACCTCAAAGGAAGCTTCTTCGTCTTAAGGGTGAAACACACCCAATGGAAAAGGAAAGAGTAAAATTTCGTGCTACTTGTGTAGTGGGCCTCATAGAGTTTTTGAGTGCCCTCACAAAGCATCACTTAATGCTTTACAGGCTTCCATTGCAGAGCAGGTAGTGGAAGATGGTGAGGAAGAGGATGATGCCCCGAGGGTGGGTTCAGTGTGACTGGTGAGCGCATTGCAAAAGCAGAAAAAAAAAAAACACCAAAAGTTACACGAGCAAAAGGGTTAATGTTTGTGGACTTGAGGATAAATGGGAAGGGTACTCGTGCGATGGTGGATACGGGGGCTACTTATAATTTTATTTCGCAGTTGGATGCATGGAGACTCAACTTATCCTTAGAGAAGGATATAGGGCGCATGAAAGCAATTAACTCTGTAGCTCAGCCTACTCTGGGAGTAGCCAAGCAAGTTACTGTGAAGCTTGGACAATGGGAAATAAGGTCATGCGAATTTCACAATAGTTCCATTAAATGACTTTCTAGTCATTCTAGGAATGGGATTCCTAAGGGGGACAAGGACAGTGCTGATGCCTTCGGCTGGTTCCCTATATCTAATGGGAGATCACTCGTGCATGGTGCAAGTTGTTGCAACGAAGGGAGACAACAGGAAGCCCTTTTCAACCATACAACTCAATGAGGGATTGGGTCAGGGTGAGCAGACACGTCTAGCCACGGTGGTGGTAGACAAAGAAGTAGGCCAAGAGTTGGAGCCTACGACCATCCAAGCAATGTTGGATGAGTGTAAGGAGGTGTTTCCGGATAAGCTACCTCACAATTTGCCTTTACGATGGAATATGGAGGATGAGATCAAGTTGTTATCAGGAGTGAAACCACCTGCTAAAGGGTCATGTCGGATTGTGCCTCGAGAGATAGTAGAGTTGGGGGAGCAACTTGATGAATTGGAAGCGGGATGTGTTCACTCTTCCAAAACACTGTTGGGAGCATCGGTGTTGTTTTAGAGGAAACATGAAGAGCATCTACGAAAGGTGTTCGATAGGCTGAGAGGAAACAGTCTGGAGGTAAAGAAGGAGAATTTCTCTTTCGCTCGGTGGAGCAACAAATTCCTTGGTCAAGTGGTTGAACAAGGTCACATCCGGAGGGGTGTGGAGAAGGTAAGGATGATTCAAGAACGGAAGATCCCCACGATAGTGAAGGAGTTGCGTTCCTTTCTTGGCCTTACTAAATACTGCAGGAAGTTCGTTGAGGGGTATTCGCGGAGAATGACTCCAATGACAGGACTACTGGGGAGGTATTATTGGCCGCACACACGGGATGATGTGGTTGATTATACCAAAGCTTGTCTCATTTTCCAACAAGACAAGGGGGAGCGGAAGAAGCATGGTACTTTCATGGCCGCACCAAAGTATTGTTCAGCAGAGGGGACGACATAATTGTTCCTTGTGACTATTGTGAGATATTGGGGTTTTCCCCAAGTTATTAATTGTGACTAAGACTTAATGTTCATTGACAATTTCTTGACATAATTTTTAAAGATATTCAGGTCACACATTGACATCTCCTCGAGTTCTCTACTAGATGAGTACTTGTGCCATTGTGTCAACGACATCCAGAAGAATGGCGTGCAACTACTTGATTTGGCTCTATTCTGTGGCAATGCCCAAAGGCGCTCAACAACCAACAAGAGCCCTTTTGAGCTTGTTATAGGCCAGCTGCCACTATTACCTCACACGGTGGGCGAGCCGTACAGACGAAAGAATCCTAGGACATACATCTTCACCAGTGAAGGGAGACCATATGTAGAGTTTGCCCAAGCCTATCTGGAGAAAGCTTCTGAGAAGATGAAGAAGTGGGCAAATAAAGGGAGATGAAAGCAGTTTCATATCAGCTACCTTAAGCCATTCAACGTCAACACCAATGACCTGAGCAGAAGTCAGTTCAACATAGCAGAGTTGAAGATAGTGCAACCTAACAAACATGACGTTGATGAGATCCTTGTAGAAAGAAAGTTCATATCCTCAAGGAAGAAGCGGTAGAAGTTCATAGTGAAGTAGAAATGCCTTGATGACAAAGAAATCAGCTGGATTTCTGCGGAAGATATTCAACCGTTCGTGGACAAATTTAAAGTGTACCTACCGCCAAAAGTCTACGAGGACGTTGACCACATAAATGGGGGAAAATGTCACGAGCTAAGCTTGTTCAGGGCATTATGCTTGCCTGTGACCGCTTATCTCGTGTGCTTGGGATGAGTTTCCATCATGTAAATACTAGAGTAGGGTTATTTTCTACTAGTAGAGTCTTTGTAAGCCAAATAAGGCAGTATGACTCCTCGGTCACTTTGATGCTTCCTAGTGCCAAGATGATAATTACATAAAAAGCTCTTTAGGGGAGGGTGAGTGTTCATCAGTCATTGTAAAACTCACTAGCAATTGTTAACGTGCTTAGCCTACTTGCCTCCCTTGCTAAGTACACCATGTCAACGGAGGATTTGTTAATGAATTACGTTTGCTTCAATGTTTACTGCTTGCTTGCCACGGCTTTCATGAATTGATTACTGTTTCCGCTGCTATCTAAATGAATGTTAATGAAAGTGCGTCGTGGATGAATGTTGGTAAACGATAGGCTGGCTAGTTAAAACAAAAGTGCTTTAGCTAGCGCCGCACGGCCCTTCACAAGGGTCTGAAAATAGTCAGACCATGACACATGCATATGTTATCTTTTATAAAAAATTAAATATACAATGCTGGAAATGAGGCAAATAAATTTAAAACAGAACAGATTAACTTAAGATTTTGAACAATTGATAAATAAGTTAAGAATTCAGGAAAAACATATTCTTCTTTATCATAACAGACAGCACCATTGGAATTCAAAAACCCAGAACCACTATATTTAGTTCCACTAGAATAGGAAAATCAACTGATTAAAATGAAAAAAAAAATTTATACTATGTACATTAAAGCAATTATAAACAATTAGGAGGAGATAAAAAAATAATTATCACAGTAATCATATGTATGACCGTTGACAGGCAAGTTCCCAAAAGATTTCCAAAAAATGATGTTATTGTTGTCTAATGAGATTTGAAAGAGAGAAAACCTAAATCATTTTCCCCTAAACCCAATCAGATTTTACAAACCATGTAGATAGTGAAAAACAATGGAAAAAGAATCAGCGTTGCATTAGAAATAATAACGCAAACTAGAAATATTTGTAAAAAATAAGTGAAGAGCTAGTTCTTTTGTTTTGGGACCTGGTCGCAACTCCATTCAATGCCCTGTAGTAAAAGTTTGAAATATGTTTGAGGCATTTGGTACTATTAACAAAAATTAGGAAAACAAAAATAAAAAATTAGAAACATAAACAAAAGTAAAAAAGTAGAAACTAGCAACCCATTTTGTAACATTTATAAAAATAATACAAATTAAAACATAATTAAAAAATGCCCTTTTCATATTTAAATCAAAATATTAAAAAATATTACAAAAATAATAACATTGCAAATAATAAATATAAAAAAATATGATACTAAAAAGAAATTTAAATAATGTATTACTTTTTTGGCTTTTTAGGAGCTCTTCTCCAAACTCATATATCTTTTTTAGTGTTAGAAATGCATTTTTTAATCTGAGTGACTATTGTAGACGTTATTCTGCATAGTTGGGGTTCAACCCACCAGCCTTCTTGTCTTCTACAACTTGACATAGATTCAAATATTCCACATCTGAACACTTACTACCTTCATCCAATTTCTGGGTCGAGTTGAATGGCTCAACTAGTGGTGCTAGTCCACTAACCACTACACTCATGCTTGGCCTCCTATCTGTAGAAGTATGCGTGCTACGGCATGCAAGGTCAGCCACCTTGCATAAGCTCTCCAAGATCTCTTCTGTAGGATCCAATGAGCAATCCAACAACTTTCTAGTCCTTTCACACGTATCAATATTGTCATTTGTAAACAGATACATAAGGTGAATTTTTTCATTTGACAGGTACTCGTGCATTGCTTTTTTTCCTGTAATAAGTTCCATCAAACCTACCACCACTTGTTAATAGTTAGTATGATCATAGCTAGAATACATGTTCTTGAAAAAGAAAAAAAAAAAAACACGAGATACGAATTCATGCTTCATAAAGAATCAAATTGCATCATATGAAAAATACTCTTAAATATAATTAATGTAGTGACAAATAATTTATATAAGTTATTTTAAAAAAAAAATTATTTGTCAGTACAAATTAGGAGTAATTAATTAATATGTGACTTAGAAATTTTACATTACAAAAGTCAAAGTTAGTTTAAAAAATTCTACTAGCTGCCAAACTTGATGAAGTAAAACTAATGAAAAATGTTGTCAATGTACCTAATATGTGTTGAAAACATTTATGATACACACACAATAATAGATAAAAAAAATATCTTATATAAAATACTCTTGCATAGGCATATCCCAACATCTGCTGGAGAAAATAAATTTAATTGTTTTTTATTGATATTATAAATATATATATTTAAGAAATAATTGTGTGTGATATATTTGTATGTGCGCTGCCCGTCTTTCTTCAAAACTTTGTTCTAATTTTTTCATGTTTTAAATCATAATTTTAATTAAATTTACTTCAACCTATTGTACGTTATAATTTAAACATTCAAAAATTTACTAGGAATGGTGGAACTCCTTGCATGCATATGTTGTCTTTTATAAAAGTATTAAATAATTGCTAGAAATCAGATAAATAAATTTAAAAAAGAACCGATTAAGTTAAGATTTTGAAATTTTGATAAATAAGTTAAGAATTGAAGGTAAAAAATATTCCTCTTTATCATAATGGACAACACCATTGGAATTCAAAACTCAAGCACTACTATATTTAGTCCCACTATAATAGGAAAATCAATTGATCAAAATGAAAATTTTTTTATATTATGTACACTAAAGAAATTATAAACTATTGGCAGGAGATAAAAAAAATTATTACAATAATCATATGTATGACCATTGATAGGTAAGTTCCTAAAGGATTTCCAAAAAATGACCGTTGATAGGTAAGTTCCAGAAGGATTTCCAAAAAATGACATTTTGTTGTCAAATGAAATTTGAAAGAGAGATAACCTAAACAATTTTCCCCTAAACCCAATCATATTTTGCAAACCATGCGGATAGTAAAAAAGGATGAAAAACGAATATGCGTTGCATTAGAAACAATAAGGCAAGCTGAAAATATTTGTAAAAAATAGGTAAAGTTAGTTCTTAAGTTTTGGTACCTAGCTGCTGTAGACACCATATTTTTGCCCTAGCCAAATAGAATAAGGGGTTCCCTTATTGTTTTATTATTATTAGTATTTTTATTATTATTAGTATTATTATTATTACTTTTATTTTTATTTTTACTTCTATTTATATTATTATTTATTTTCATTATCATTAATATAATTTTCAATTTTTATCATTATTATTACCTTTATTATCATTATTATTATTACTATTATTTATGTATCCTGTTATTATTATTATTATTATTATTTATTTTTGTTATTATTATTTTTGTTAACATTTTTAGTATTTATTATTATTATTTTACTATCATTATTATTATTATTATTATTATTTTTTATATGTTGTTATTTATTTATTTATTTATTTATTTGTTGTTATTACTATTATTATTATTTTGCTATCATTATTATTTTTTATACTATTATTATTTATTTATGTATTTTTGTTATTACTATTTTGCTATTATTATTATTTGGCTATACTTATTATTATTATTATTATTATTATTATTTTTATTATTATTATTATTACTATTATTATTATTATTATTATTATTATTATTATTATTATTATTATTATTATTATTATTATTATCCTATTAGTATTATTATTACTATAACTATTATTATAAAAAATAAAAACAAAAAAAACAAAAAAGGGAAGTGTGATTAGGGTTTTCCGGGGAATGCCTATTTAAAGGCATGTTCACGGGTTGAAGGGCGGGGGCGGAGACACAAAAGAAAAAACAAAAAAAAAAAAAACCTAAAGCCTCTCTTCTCTCCCTCTCTCTCGCGCGCACCCAGCCACCACTCATCGAGCCTCCCTCACTCGCTGCAACAGCAGCGGCCTCACACCCGGCAACTCTCCCACCTCTCTCTTCCATCCTCTTCCATCCCTCATCCTCCAAGCAGCAGCCGTCACCCCCCATCTCTTAGCAAGCTCACGGCACACCACCTGACAGCCCCTCTGCCCAGCCGTGAGCATCATCATTCAACCGCCTCATCATCCTCATAACCACCACACCCTCAAAACCCGTTCATGACCACACCCATCTCTGGCATAGCCAACAACCACTCGTCTTCTCACAGCCACGGTTATATTACTTCATGCCCAGCCCCAGCGACGCTTCGATGAGGAGCTCCGACGTACACAGCAGCTAACACGCACCATCGCCGTCGCCCCTGGCCTCTCTTCCGCCGTCCTCACCACTCACCATCGCCGCCGCTCTTTGGTCTGCTCAGTACCCAGCCCCAATCATCGTCGGCATCAGCCATACCAGTCACAACTCCGGTTTTTTTTTTTTTTCTCTTCACGGTGTCCTCGCCACCACGGGAGCACCCCGTCGTCATCACCGGCGTCTGTCGACGCAACGACCCAGCAGCTCGTCATCCTCATCGCCACAGCCAGCATACCCCCACTTGCTTCCTCTCCGACCAGTCCACGGTAAGTCTGCGGTAAGGCTCTCCTGCTCTTTCATGGTCACGCACACACACACACTGTTTGGGTTTTAAGTTTTAAATTGTATATGTATACTATATGATTAATGCTAGTTATTTTATATGGGCACTATATATTTATAATATGATTGTTGTGTTATTATTATTATAGAATTTTTATTGTAAGAATTTGTTCTAATATTTAAAGTTTAAATTTTTATCATATTTGTTGCATGTATAATATTGTGGTGAGATCTTTAATGTTATAATAATTGTTCTAATAATTGATATTCATGTTTATATAGTTTCTTTTTGGTATTTATTATTAATAAATTTATTACCGTTATGAAATATTAATTGTCAGAGTTGATGTTTAAAGGTCATATATTTGTATTCGTCGTATATATTAAATATTTAATATTATTGTACAATTGTTGTTGTATTATGTGTGTGTAAATGTATACATATATATTTAATTGGTATTGTACTATTTAGGATTAGGTATTGAGATGATAATGTTTTTAGTTTTTTTTATTATGTTTCATTATTTAATGTTTAGTATTCATGATATATTTTTCTTGTTATTATTGTTGTATACTTTAATATCGTTGCCATGTTAATATTATCATGCTTGTTTTATTGTGTATTTATTTTGCATAATTATATTGTTGCGATGCATGTTTATTTTATTGTACATTTATTTTGCATATTTATCATATTATTGTATTGTGTGCTTATCTTGTTGTATATTTATTTTTCATATTATTATGTTGCATATTTATTTTATTATATATATATATATATATTTTTTTTCATATTTATGTGATTATTATTATTGTCGTATATATTTGTATATTTATGTTATTTTGAATGAACATTCTTTGTCTAGTTTGTATATTTGTATTATTGTTGTGATTGCCTTATATAATTATTGGCATATTCATGCACATTCTAGTGTATATGAGCTTACATATTTTCATATTGTTATCGTAGTTCCATAATATTCAAATTGTATACTTAATTAGCATGCACACTTATTATTGTTATTGCCATATATGTTTATTTGCATATTTATATTATTATCGAACGTACATTTTATTGTATAGCTAGCATATGTCTACTATTATTAGTGTGGATTGCCTCATATAGTTATTTGTATGTTCTTGCACATTCTATTGTATATTAGCTTACAATATTTTCATATTATTATTGTGTTTCAATTTTAGGTTTTCTATGTTTCCATGTCGTACTTGTATATACTTGCATAATATATTTGTAGTTTGAGTTGTTTCCGTAATCTTGTTTCCATGTTGATATATTGTATGCCATTTATTAATTATTTCCATAGTGGAATTATTGTATTTCCATAATATTCTATGTACGTATCATCCTTACCATTGTTAATATTGTTATTACTATTACTACTATTAATATTTCTATTATTAGTATTATTATTGTATTTATTATTATTAATATATTATTATTACTATTACTATTGTTATTATTATTATTATTATTATGATTATCATTATTGTTATTATTTATTGTTATTATTATTATTATATTATTATTATTATTCTATTTTGAATTATACGTATACTCAATTGTGTTATTTTTAGTGTTTCATATTTATATTAACATGTTATTATTTTATTATTATGATATTTTTATTATTAACTATTTTCGATTTTAATCCCTATGATTTATTGCGGGGTATGAACCTTCGGGCTTTACGTACCTTAAGCTCTGAGGGAATATATGTATATATATTTATTTATTTATTTATTTTCCTTATGTATTTATAAACTTATAAAAAGGAGTAATTTAAAGATTTTTTTTTAAATTAACTTAGGGATAATTTCCAATTAATTAGGTACCGTTCGTAAGAACGGGCGCGTAGGGGGTGCTTGTACCTTCCCCTCGCGTAACCGAACTCCCGAGCCTAACTCTGGTAATGTAGACCGATTCTACCCCTAACGGGGTAGTAATCATGTGTTCTAACCGCACTAAAGGTTAGTGGCGACTCCGATATCCATGTTTTTCCATGAAAATAAAATTGATTTCTAATTTCGCCGCCCGGGGCACACGCGCTCTCGGGACGCCGCGACAGCTTGGTGACTCCGCTGGGAAACTTAGAGAGTCGAGCCATTAATTAATTAGAAATTATCCCAAGTTTAAATTTATTAAATCTTTTGATTACTCCTTATTTTGTAAATATTGTAATTTGTAAATAACTTTACTTAATTGTAAATATTTTACTTCCATAATTTGTAAATAACCTTAATTAATTAAAAAAATTTTTGTTTCCTTATTTTTTGTTTCCAAATTTTTGTGAATAAACATATTAATTGCATATATTGTGTTTCCTTATCTTTTGAATATATATATTAATGGTAGATATCTTGTTTCCATATTGTTTATAGCATGTGAATAAATGTGGGGATAGCGGGATTAGGTTAAAAAATTGAATTCACACACTCTCACGCTCTATACCCAAGCTTTCCTTACTAGGACTAGATAGGAGTGTAATAGCGTCAGTCCCTTCGTGGCAAAGCTTGATGGGACCCGCGAACCACTCCACTCAGTATGGGTTTTATCCGGACCCCAATGGGGGAGGATGAAATTCCAAACTGGGAACCTTTTGTCAATAGGGTTAGAGCCTACCCACACATACTTGTCTATAGTCTTCCCTAACTAGGATAGAGCCATGAAGAATCCTGTATATACATACCTACCCTGGGTTGGGACATCCTTATCCCCATACTGTCTATTGTATATATGTTGTGAGATACCTTGTATTATACCATGCATGCTGCATCCATTTTAGACTTACATACTACTTAGCCAGTATTATAAAAAAGCCTAATAATGAGACCATGGCCCATCCTTTCAAAAAACGAAGCACTTGGCCCAAACATTTTAAAAATATGGGTCGGCCCAACCCTTTTCAAATAACTCGGGCCCAATTCTTTAAAAGCAAACTTGGGCCCGACCTTTTTCTAAGCAAAAACTTGGCCCATGCCTTATTTTCAAAAAAGGGTCAAACCCAGATTTCAAAAGAGGGCTTCAATCCCATTGCCTAAAAATTCGGGCCAACATTTTTTCAAGTAATCCAAGCTCAATTCCTTTTCAACTAAGGCCTCAGCCTATCATGAAATATGGGTCGACCCAACCCTTTTCAAATAAATCGGGCCCAATTCTTTAAAAACAAACCTATGCCCGACATTTTCCTAAGTAAAAACTTGGCCCAGACATGATTTCCAAATAGGGTCAAACCCAGATTTCCAAAAATGGGCTTCAGCCCTATCACCTAAAAATTCGGGCCAACATTTTTTCAAGTAATCTAAACCCAATTCCTTTTTTAACTAGGGCCTTAACCCATCATGAAATAGCTCGAAGCCCATATTTTAAAATACTTGAGGCCCAAGTGCACACTAAAGTCCACAGGTCCACATTGAATGAATCCAATGGGTTGACTAGCCTCGGTCAACCCCAACCTCAGAACATAATTTGACCCTTTATAGAATCTGAGGTACATGGACCATCATCAAGGAAATGAATGGGTAAGGGAGAAATTGAATTGAAATCGTGGCCCATCAATGGTCATCTTAATCTTGACCTGTCTCATTAGTGGGATTTTTCTAGAATTCTAACTAAGTAGTAATTTAGGACATCATATTCATGCATTTCATTCCATACATAGTCATGCACGATAGGCTGCATGCATGTTTATATCTGTGTTTGTATATACAAGGGCACTAATTGCATCCATGCATAAACACCTATTGCATACCATAATCATGCATCAAAACACTTTCACTCATGCAGTACATAATTGTGCATTCAAGGTTCTAAAAAAGGAAATTTTTTGGTTTTCAGTTTCTAATCAAAGAGGTGGTCTGAGTAATATAAAGCAATAATTGAGACCACCACGCATCAGTACAATACTAGGCGAAGAGCGAGAGAAATGAGTGAACAATTGGAAAATAGAGTCCTGGGTCTAGAACAAGGACAAGAAGAAATAAATGACAAGATAAGTAAGGTTCTAGAGTTACTGATGAACAAGGGAAAGGCAGTGCATGTTGATCCCGAAGTAGATGTGGACCCCGCTCATCCCCCAGGGTTCACCCCAGATCATGGACAAACATCAATTCCACTGCCTGGTGTCATGGGGGGTCCACCGCCAAATATGCCTCCTTTCATCCCTGCTATGCCAGCACAGGGGTTCCCAGTAGTAGGAACTCCTCCATTAGTACCTTCTGATATGGGGATCTGTAAATTTGAGGCTGAGCGTCGCTGCAACGTATTAGAAGAGCGTTTAAAAGCAATGGAAGGTTCTAATACTTTCGATTCAGTTAATCCAAATGACCTTTGCTTGGTGCCGAAAGTCACCCTGCCGCCGAAGTTTAAAATGCCAGACTTTGAAAAGTTTGACGGGACCCGGTGCCCTCGAACACATTTAGTGATGTACTGCCAAGCAATGGCCGCTTACTCGGATGATGAAAAACTAATGATGCATTGCTTTCAAAGCAGTTTGACCGGGTCCGCCATCCGTTGGTACATTCAACAAGATAAGGCTCGGGTCCGCACTTGGAAGGACTTGGCTAGTGCCTTTATCACTCACTATCGCCACGTGACGGAAATGGCACCTGATCGAATGACTCTGCAAGAAATGGAGAAGAAATCCACCGAAACATTCAGAGAATATGCTTATAGGTGGAGGGATGTGTCGATCCAAGTGGACCCCCCGGTGAGTGACCGAGAGGCCATCTCCTTGTTCGTGAGCACATTAAAAGACCCCTACCGTACGCACCTTCGGGGGGCAACTCCCCATGATTTTATGGACATTGTGGCTGCGGGAGGAAGAATTGAAGGCGATATTAAGGCAAGCCTAGTTAAGGATAGCGGCACAGAAACTGGTTTAGGAAAAAGGTGGACTAATAAGAAGAAGGAGGAAGAGGTGCAAATGATACAGGGGCAGTTTAATTGGAAGAATCAGTATGCCAGAGGTGGGAACCAATGGCCTAATAGAAACTCTGATTTTGAGCCCATGGTAAATCAAACGATGCATACAGGCACAAGGCCCCAGATTGTTCACTCTGGTCCACCGAATCAGCAAGCACAAGATAGGAATGTGACTAGAAACTTCCGAAGGGTGGACCCCATTCCTATGACATATGCCGAATTATTTCCTCAGCTGCGGGAAAGGGGGATGGTATCTGCAATCCCTGGGACGCCCGTTGCGAACCCTCCTCCACAGTGGTATGATCCTGGGGTTCGTTGTGAGTACCATGCTAACTCTCCCAGCCATACTATTGACAGATGTTGGGCCTTCAAGCATAAGGTGCAATCATTAAGAGATGCTGGATGGTTAGCATTCGACGACAAGCAACCGGGAGTCCAGGGGAATCCTTTGCCCAAACACGAGGAAGGAAGTGGTTAACATATCCAGGAGGTTCCCAAATCAATGGTTTCAGTCATTATCCGCCGAGGCTAAAGTGATGGAGTACCGAACTTTTGACTATCTAATCCTTTTCAGTTGATGTTCTTTTGTTTTCCATTGTTATTTGCTTTTCGTAATCCATGGACGCCTGTGTCTCGGAATAAGTTCTATATTCAATAAAATGAATTATGCATTTCGTTATCTCACTCGCATCATGAGTCCCATTGCCAAATTATGTTTGCTTATGTTTCATGCCGGAATAGGGAAAGTAATATTGCCAGTATTCATGAGCTAGAAAGAGATGTTAAAGGATGAAACAATCATTGAATTCAGACGTTATGAAGAAGTTTTTTGTTACTTTCAGAAGTGGCTACGCTGTTCTGATAGTTTCCTATCAATTAATCTCACATGCTTTGATCAAATGATGGATGGCCCTCTTTGGCCGACCAGTTATCCCTAAAAAGAACCCAAACAATGATTTACCATTTGTTAACCAAATTGAGCTTGAATGTTAAACCATCTTTTTCTTAAAAGTCAGATCACCAAAAATCCAACCTGGGTTTGGGTCCCTTAGCGTTTGGCAAATCATTTGAGACAATAGTCATTACCAAAATGATGGCAGGCCATTTTTTTGCTATCTAAAAGAAAGTAAAAGAAGAAATCCCTTGACAACCCTTTTGAGCCTGAAAAATTCATTCCTTAATTAACCTGTTGAAGGATCACACCCCACACTGGGGCAATTTTTAAAAGATTGGTCCCAATTGAAGTTCAAATGAGAATGAAGACAAGATTCCTTTATAAAAGGAAAAGTGAAAGTTGCAGTAAAAGAAGGAAAAGAAGATTAAAAGGGAAAGAAAAGAAAAAGAAAAACAGGAGGAAGAAGAAAGAGAATAAGGGACTTACTACATATGTGATCTTTGACCAAATTACCCTTGATGAAATTGATGATTTTGAGCCTTATGTATCTCCTTTCTTCTTTAACCCATATCCTTAGCCTACATTACGGTCCAAATGAAAGTCCTGACCAGATTGGTATACATTATTGTCTTAAATGATTTGTCAGACTCAATGTTGAGTCTGAACTACGTAATGACCTGATCCTGAAAAGGTACGTAGGCAGCTTGTTTAAATAACAAGTTCGGTCAACATCTTGCAAAAGCGCCTCAACTCGAACTGGGGGCATAAAACATTATTTGGGGTGGTATTTTTGAGCCTTAGTTTCCCTTTTATTCTGAAATCCTACATCCCTAAGCCTACGTTTCATCCCAAGTCTTAAAGACCGTCTTGAGATCAAAGCATGAGTTGATGAAACTGGGGCAGTTGAAGAGAAGGAACAGTCATCTAGGCTGGGAAATCAACGTTACAAGACTTTTGAATACTGGCATGAATTTTCCCCTACGATAGCATTGAAACATGGTAAAACATTTATTTAGTGTAGATGGCCTTTTGATTTAGCGAGTTGATGTCATAGTTGCATAATCATTCCTTGTTCCTTAAAAAAAAAAAATGAAAAAATGAAAAAAGTGAAAAAAAAAAAAAGGAACCCTTCTTATTCTTTAGAGCATTAAAAGAGGATGGATAGTCAAAGAGTTTCAGAATCACCAGAAATTTCTATAAAGAAGATCCTTGTGGAGAAAGAGCAGTCAAACTGGAGCAAATGTTATATCAAGTTCAAAAGAAATCCAACAATAGATTCAAGATCGGTGGCAGATGAATTTAACTGGGTCCCATTCAAGCACTTTCTTATCGGATTGGAATAGGAAATCAGAGTCAAGATCAGCTATAGGTCCATTCAACTGGGGCAGATTTTGTGATTTTTGAGTTGAGTCAATCACTTTCATGACCGGATGAATAAAGAAGATTAAACTAAGATCGGTTACAAATCCATTCAAATGTGGCGAATCTCATGTAGAGACCAAAGATGAGGTCATTGGGAGAAAAGATTTATGCATGGTCATGCATTACCCCAAGTTTCACGCATTGTCATACATGTCATGCATTACCCCGAATTTCACGCATCATCATACATTTCATGCATTACCTAAAATTCATATATTGCCATGCATTCCATGCATTACCATACATCTCATGCATTGCCATGTATTTCATGCATCACCTAAGATTTCATGTGTTTCCATGCATTCCTTGCATTACCATACATCTCATGCATTGTCATGCATTTCATGCATGCATTGTTATCCATTGCATGCATTACCTACACTTCATGTATGGTAATACATCTTATGCATTGCCCTGCATTTCTCGCATTACTATACATCTTATGCATCGTCATACCTACATTTCATACATTACCATATATCTTATGCATTGTCATGCATTTCACGCATTATCATATGTCTTATGCATCGCCATGCATTTCATGCATTACCCTATATTTCACACATTACCACACATCTCATGCATTCCATGTATTATCATGCATTTTCACGCATCTCATGCATTTTATGTATTACCATGCATCTTATGCATTGTCATGCATTTCACGCATTACCATACATCTCATGCATTGCCATTGTGCGTTTCATACATTACACAAAAAATAAAAATGCATACATATAATCACAAGTTAGTAACATGCATATTGATAGCAACATATCATTGCATTATAAGTTAGCAACATGCATACATATAGCAGCATATCATTGCATTCTAGCATCACAAGCAGCAATAGAACACCCTTCACACTTGTCTTGAGCTTTCGAATGATTATTTGACATCCTTAATGGAGAGATTCTGTTGTGTTTAATTATGAGCTGGGGTAACTGACCCCAAGCACACATTGATTTACTTGGAAAATTGGGGCAAGTTGACCCCGTACACACATTGATTTATTTTGAAACTAGGGCAACAGATCCCAAAGACAAGGGATTCATTCATTGACATTCGGACTTTACCCCAAGCGCATTTTCCAAATAGAGTAACAACTTTCCATACTTTGCTTTCACATCTTGTTACTGGTTGAGGTGGCTCGGATCATCGTGTCCCTATGGCTCGGATTCTTACATTCGAAGCAAGCCATCATTGTGTGTCCCATGGCTGGATCATCGTATCCCTACGGCTCGGATTCTTACATTCGAAGCAAGCCATCATTGTGTCCCATGGCTGGATCATCGTGTCCCTACGGCTCGGATTCTTACATTCGAAGCAAGCCATCATTGTGTCCCATGGCTGGATTCATCGGTGTCCCTACGGCTCGGATTCTTACAATTCGAAGCAAGCCATCATTGTGTCCCATGGCTGGATCATCGTGTCCCTACGGCTCGGATTCTTACATTCGAAGCAAGCCATCATTGTGTCCCATGGCTGGATCATCGTGTCCCTACGGCTCGGATTCTTACATTCGAAGCAAGCCATCATTGTGTCCCATGGCTGGATCATCGTGTCCCTAGGCTCGGATTCTTACATTCGAAGCAAGCCATCATTGTGTCCCATGGCTGGATCATCGTGTCCCTACGGCTCGGATTCTTACATTCGAAGCAAGCCATCTTTGTGTCCCATGGCTGGATCATCGTGTCCCTACGGCTCGGATTCTTACATTCGAAGCAAGCCATCATTGTGTCCCATGGCTGGATCATCGTGTCCCTACGGCTCGGATTCCTTAATTCGAAGCAAGCCATCATTGTGTCCCATGGCTGGATCATCGTGTCCCTACGACTCGGATTCTTACATTCGAAGCAAGCCATCATTGTGTCCCATGGCTGGATCATCGTGTCCCTACGGCTCGGATTCTTACATTCGAAGCAGGCCATCATTGTGTCCCATGGCTGGATCATCGTGTCCCTACGGCTCGGATTCTTACATTCGAAGTAAGCCATCATTGTGTCCCATGGCTGGATCATCGTGTCCCTACGGCTCGGATTCTTACATTCGAAGCAAGCCATTATTGTGTCCCATGGCTGGATCACCGTATCCCTACGGCTCAGATTCTTACATCCGCAGCAAGCCATCCCCGTGTACCTCAACCTGGATTCTTACATTTAATGTAAATCGTCTCTGGTTGGCAGAAATAAACAACTCTTGATTAACCTGAAAAGCCATAGAGAGTTGAATGGCTTGGCTAAAATAGGTGTCTTTTATCTTTGCAGGCTTGTTGCTACAAAAACGTAGAAGAGTTCTTACCGTTACATTGAAGCAACTAAGCCTACAAAGAGGGGCAGCTGTAGACACCCTATTTTTGCCCTAGCCAAAAAGAACAAGGGGTCCCCTATTATTATTATTATTATTATTATTATTATTATTATTATTATTATTATTATTATTATTATTATTATTATTATTATTATTATTATTGTCGCGACGTCCCGGGAGCGCGTGTGCCCCCGGGCGGCGAAATTAAAAAATCAATTTTATTTTTAAGGAAAAACATGGAATATCGGAGTCGCCACTAACCTTTAGTGCGGTTAGAACACATGATTACTACCCCATTAGGGGTAGAATCGGTCTACATTACCAGAGTTAGGCTCGGGAGTTCGGTTACGCGAGGGGAAGGTACGAGCACCCCCTACGCGCCCGTTCTTACAAATGGTACCTAATTAATTTAAAATTATCCCTAAGTTAATCTAATAATTCTTTAAATTACTCCTTTTTTATGAATTTATAAGTACATGTAAAAAATAACTAAATAAATAAATAAAATAATAAATAAATAAAGATTATATATATATATATATATATAGATATTCCCTCAGAGCTTAGGGTACGTGATGCCCAAAGGCTCATACCCTCGCAATAAAATCATAGGGATGAAAATAAAAAAAATATTTTATAACAAAAATAATAATGATAATAATAACAATAAATAAAATAATAATAAAATAATAATAATAATGATAATAATAAACATCATAATAATAATAATAATAAATAACGGTAAAAATAATAGCGATGATAGTACTAACAATAATAATAATAATAATAATAATAATAATAATAATAATAATAATACCTCAGCATATGTATATATATACGTATGATAATAAATAACATGTACTCTAATATATGGTAATAATAACACATAACTCAAATGTATATATACACCAATAGTGATAATACCATCTACCTTAACATATATATATATATATATATATATATATATATTTGCACAATAATAATAATAATAATAATAATAATAATAATAATAATAATAATAATAATACCACGTACTAAGATATGCAATATTGACACATGTATGTATATGTATATAATAATTATAACAATAATAATATTAGTGCTCATAGGCATACCTAAATAATACAATACATACTTTAATATTAACATATGATTAATGATGAAATGTACAATATGAAAATAATTAATGAAATTAAGGAAACAATACGATCTTACAATTAATATGTAAACTATACAATATGGAGATAAATCAATTCTAAAATTAGTATGTACTTACACGATTATGAATATGACAACAAGATAATGAAATTATGGAAACACTCAATGCTAAAATCAATATGCAAAGATCCTAACAATTCTAAAAATACCATGAACAATATGAATGAATCAAAACCCTAATATATATATACGTAATTAACATAGCAATAGGGAAAAATCCAAGATATACGGCATTAATGCAACAATACTAATAATCCAAAATATACCATATTAACACCATAAAAATATTACGATTTAAACTAAAAATAAATATTACAATTGAAATCTTACCTTGGCAATAAAAAGAAAAATCCTACAAGAATGAGAACAAACAAATTAGTATTTATAAATATGGACATCCTGAATAAATATACCAATAAAAAATATACATATGATGAAATATACCATAATATTAAAAATGCCCCTTACAATAACAATGAACATTTAATAATGGTTGAAATAATAATAATAATAATAATAATAATAATAATAATAATAATACAACAAAATTAACTGCCCTAAATTAATATACAAACTACATAATACTAATACTAATATAACTAACATAATAATAATGCTAATATTAATAAACCAACCATATAATGATGTTACTAATAATGATGTATAAATCATACAATACTAATAATAACAATACACCTATAATGTGATGACAATATTAGAAATATTATACAAATCATATAATAATATTATTAATGGTTATATACAAATAATATAACAACATTATTAAAAATGACATTCACATGACAATAATACTATTACCAATAATATACAATATCATAAGATAGCAAAATGGAACAATGAACTATGATAAGATATAAATAAGCATATAACATTAAAAATAATAAACAATGATAAATCACCGTATAATGAACCTTAACAAACATATATACATATACTGTAACCATATAACACAATAAACCATGATGAATACGAATATATATACATAATAGTAAAACAGATACGAACATAACCATATTAATAAAATATATGAAAAAATAATAATAATAATAATTACAAATAAATAAATAAATACCAAAACAAAATCTCACCTTTGGGCAGTGTTGTGTGTGCGTTCTGTGTATGTGAGTGTGTGTGTGTGCGCAGGGAACTCAACGTGGAGCTGGAGTTGCAGCGAGTAGAGGGACTGGTTCGCAGAGGAGAGGAGATGGTGCGCGGCTCTGCTGGAGACTGGAACAGAGGACTCCCGGTGGTGTGGCTTGCTGAGGGGATGACGTACGGGGCCGAGGAGTTGCAGAGGCTACTGCGAGTAGCCTGGTGAGGAGGCTTGCCGGAGGTTCAGGTTCTGACGGAGCTGCTGGGCGCCACTGAGAGGGACTGGCTGTGGTGCGGCGGGTGGCGGGATCGCGCCGGCGACTAGTAAAGAGCAACGAGAGCAGAGGAGCCTTCGGGTTGCTGTTTGAAGGCTGGAGAAACCCCAGGTTGCTGCTGTGCTCTGCCGGTGCTCTTGGGTCTTCGAGTGGCTGTGTGGAGGTCCGGGGATGAGATGCGGCTGTTGGTGATGCTCACGGCTGGGCAGAGGGGCTGTCAGGTGGTGTGCCGTGAGCTTGCTGAGAGATGGGGGGTGACGGCTGCTGCTTGGAGGATGAGGGATGGAAGAGGATGGAAGAGAGAGGTGGGAGAGTTGCCGGGTGTGAGGCCGCTGCTGTTGCAGCGAGTGAGGGAGGCTCGATGAGTGGTGGCTGGGTGCGCGCGAGAGAGAGGGAGAGAAGAGAGGCTTTAGGTTTTTTTTTTTGTTTTTTCTTTTGTGTCTCCCTGGCCGTCTCCTCCTCCGGCTGTGGCTCCCCCCCTCTTCTTATAAAAAAAACTTTGAAAAACCCTAAACATATTTCCTTTTTGGGATTTTATTTTTCTTTTTCTATTTTTTTTATTCTTATTCTTATGGTAATAATAGATATAGAAATAATAATAATAGTAATAATAATTATAGTAATAGCATCAATAAGGTAATAGTAATAAATAATAATAATAATAATAATACTACTAGTAAATAATAAATAATTATAGTAAAATAATAATAACAATAATATTAATAAAAATAAAATACTATTATAATAATAATAATGATAACATTACCAAAAGTAATAAAAACAATAATAGTAATAATAATAAATAATAACAATAATAATAGTAATAAATAATATATGAAAAATAAAGGTAATTATAGTAAAGTAAAAATAAACGTACTAGTAATAATAAATAAAAATGAATAATAATAATAATAATAATGATAATAAAAATACAAGTAAAGTACTAATAATATAGGAAAATAATAATAACAAAATAATAATAATAATAATAATGATACTAATAATAAAATAATAATAATAAGACTAATTAATAATAATAATAATAATAATAATAAATGAAACAATAAAAATACTACTAATAATAATATAATAATAATAATAATAATAATAAGGTAAAATAATGATAATAATAAAATAATAATAATAATAGTAATAACAAAGATAAATAAATAAATAAAATAATAGTAAAGGTAAAAATACTAAAATAATGTCAATAATAATGAAAATAATAAATAATAATAATAATAATAAACAATATAAATAGAAATAAAAATAAAAGTAATAATGATAATAATAATAATAAATAAAATAATAGTAATAATAGTAATAAAAAATACTAATAATAATGATAATAAAAATTGAAAAAAAAAATAAATAAAAAATAAATAAAAAAATAAATAATAATAATGAAATAGAAGTAAAAATAAGTAATAATAGTAATACTAATGAAAAATAATAATAATAGTAATAATAATAATAATGAAAATAAGAGGGGACCCATTGTTCTATTTGGCTAGGGCAAAAATAGGGTGTCTACAGCTGCCCCTCTTTGTAGGCTTAGTTGCTTCAATGTAACGGTAGGAACTCTCCTACGTTTTTGTAGCAACAAGCCTACAAAGATAAAAGACACCTATTTTAGCCAAGCCATTCAACTCTCTATGGCTCTTCAGGTTAATCAAGAGTTGTTTATTTCTGCCAACCAGAGACGATATGCACTGAATGTAAGAATCCATGTTGAGGTATACAGGGATGGCTTGCTGCGAATGTAAGAATCCGAGCCGTAGGGACACGATGATCCAGCCATGGGACACAATGATGGCTTGCTTCGAATGTAAGAATCCGAGCCGTAGGGACACGATGATCCAGCCATGGGACACAATGATGGCTTGCTTCGAATGTAAGAATCCGAGCCGTAGGGACACGATGATCCAGCCATGGGACACAATGATGGCTTGCTTCGAATGTAAGAATCCGAGCCGTAGGGACACGATGATCCAGCCATGGGACACAATGATGGCTTGCTTCGAATGTAAGAATCCGAGCCGTAGGGACACGATGATCCAGCCATGGGACACAATGATGGCTTGCTTCGAATGTAAGAATTCGAGCCGTAGGGACACGATGATCCAGCCATGGGACACAATGATGGCTTGCTTCGAATGTAAGAATCCGAGCCGTAGGGACACGATGATCCAGCCATGGGACACAATGATGGCTTGCTTCGAATGTAAGAATCCGAGCCGTAGGGACACGATGATCCAGCCATGGGACACAATGATGGCTTGCTTCGAATGTAAGAATCCGAGCCGTAGGGACACGATGATCCAGCCATGGGACACAATGATGGCTTGCTTCGAATGTAAGAATCCGAGCCGTAGGGACACGATGATCCAGCCATGGGACACAATGATGGCTTGCTTCGAATGTAAGAATCCGAGCCGTAGGGACACGATGATCCAGCCATGGGACACAATGATGGCTTGCTTCGAATGTAAGAATCCGAGCCGTAGGGACACGATGATCCAGCCATGGGACACAAAGATGGCTTGCTTCGAATGTAAGAATCCGAGCCGTAGGGACACGATGATCCAGCCATGGGACACAAAGGTGGCTTGCTTCGAATGTAAGAATCCGAACCATAGGGACACGATGATCCAGCCATGAGACACAACGATGGCTTGCTTCGAATGTAAGAATCCGAGCCGTAGGGACACGATGATCCAGCCATGAGACACAACGATGGCTTGCTTCGAATGTAAGAATCCGAGCCGTAGGGATACGATGATCCAGCCACCTCAAACAGTAACAAGATGTATAAGCAAAGTCAGGAAAGTTGTTACTCTATTTGGAAAATGCATTTGGGGTAAAGTCTAAATGTCAATGAATGAATCCCCTATCTTTGGGATTTGTTGCCCCAGTTCAAAATAAATCAACGTGTGTCTGGGGTCAACTTACCCTAGTTTTCCAAGTAAATCAATGTGTGCTTGGGGTCAATTACCCCAATACAACTGAAATCTCTCCATCAAGGATGCCAAATAACCATTTGAAAGCTCAAGACAAGTGTGAAGGGTGCTCTATTGCTGCTTGTGATGCTAGAATGCAATGATATGCTGCTATATGTATGCATGTTGCTAACTTGTGATTATATGTATGCATTTTTTATTTTTTATTTTTGTGATGCTAAAATATGAAATGCATAAGATGTATGGTATTGCGTGAAATGCATGACAATGCATGAGATGCATGGTAATATATGAAATGCATTGCAATGCATGAGATGTGTGGTAATGTGTGAAATATAGGGTAATGCATGATATGCAAGGCAATGCGTAAGATGTATGGTAAGGCATAAGATGTATGGCAATGTGTGAAATGCATGGAAATGCATAAGATGTATGGTAATACATTAAATGCATGCAATGCATGACGATGCATAAGATGCATGGTAATGCTTGAAATGCATGATGATGCATGAAATGTACGGTAATACATGAAATGTAGGTATTGCATGCAATGGATGATAATGCATGAAATGTAGATAATGCATGAAATGCATGACAATGTATGAGATGAATGGTAGTGCATGGAATGCATGGCAATATGTGAAATCTAGGTAATGCCTGAAGTGTATGACAATGCATGAAATTTGGGGTAATGCATGATAATGCATGAATCTTTTCTCACAATGCACTCGTGATCAATATTCTCATCTTTGGTCTCTACATGAGATTCACCACATTTGAATGGATTTGTAACCGATCTTAGCTTAATCTTCTTTATTCATCCGGTCATGGAAGTCATTGACTCAGCTCAAATGAAAATCATAAAATCTGTCCCAGTTGAATGGACCTACAGATGATCTTGACTCTGATTTCCTATTCCAATCCGATAAGAAAGTACTTGAATGGGACCTACTAAGACTCAACTCGAAATTTGTCCCAGTTAAATTCATCTGCCATAGATCTTGAATCTATTGTTGGATTCATAACATTTGCCCCAGTTTGACTGCTCTTTCTCCACAAGGATCTTCTTTATAGAAATTTTTGGTGATTCTGAAACTCTTTGACTATCCATCCTCTTTTAATGCTCTAAAGAATAAGAAGGGTTCCTTGTTTTTTTTTATTTTTATTTTTTTTTTATTTTTATTTTTTATTTTTTTTAAGGAACGAGGAATGATTATGCAACTATGACATCAACTTACTAAATCAAAAGACCATCTGCACAAAATAAATGTTTTACCATGTTTCAATGCCATAGTAGGGGAAAATTCATGCCAGTATTCAAAAGTTATGTAACGTCGATTTCCCAGCCTAGATGACTGTCTTTCTCTTCAACTGCCCCTGTTTTATCAACTCATGCTTTGATCTCCAGATGGTCTTTAAGACTCGGGACGAAACGTAGGCTTAAGGATGCAGGATTTCAGAATAAAAGGGAAACTAAGGCTCAAAAATACCACCCCAAATAATGTTTTATGCCCCCAGTTGAGTTGAGGCATTTTTGTAAGATGTTGACCGAACTTGTTATTTAAACAAGCTGCCTACGTACCTTTTCAGGATCAGGTCATTACGTAGTTCAGACTCAACATTGAGTCTGACAAATCATTTAAGACAACAATGTATACCAATCCGGTCAGGACTTTCATTTGACTCGTAATGTAGGCTAAGGGTATAGGTTGAAGAAGAAAGGAGTTACATAAGGCTCAAAATCATCAATTTCATCAAAGGTAATTTGGTCAAAGATCACATATGTAGTAAGTCCCTTATTCTCTTTCTTCTTGCTCCTGCCTTTCTTTTTTTCTTTCCCTTTTAATCTCTTTTTCCTTCTTTTACTACAACTTTCACTTTTTCTTTTATAAAGGAATCTTGACTTCATTTTCATTTGAACTTCAATTGGGACCAATCTTTTAAAAAATGCCCCAGTGTGGGGTGTGATCCTTTGACGGGTTAATCAAGGAATGAATTTTTAAGGCTCAAAAGGGTTGTCAAGGGATTTATTCTCTTACTTTCTTTTGGATAGCAGAAAAATGGCCTGCCATCATTTTGATAATGACTATTGTCTCAAACGATTTGCCAAACATTAAGGGACCCAAACCCAGGTTGGATTTTTGGTGATCTGACTTTTAAGAAAAAGATGGTTTAACATTCAGGCTCAATTTGGTTAACAAATGGTAAATCATTGTTTGGGTTCTTTTTAGGGATAACTGGTCGACCAAAGAGGGCCATCCATCATTTGATCAAAACATGAGTGATTAATTGATAGGAAATTATCGGAACAGCCCAGCCACTTCGTTGAATTCCTTAGAAAGTAAAAATAACGTCTGAATTCAGTGATTGTTTCATCCTTTATCATCTCTTTCTAGCTCATGAACACTGGCAATATTACTTTCCCTATTCGGCATGAAACATAAGCAAACAGAATTTGGCAATTGGACTTATGATGCAAGTGAGATAACTAAATGCATAATTCATTTTATTGAATATAGAAAATATTCCGAGACACAGGCGTCCACGGATTACAAAAAGCAGATAACACTGGAAAACAAAAAAACATTAATTGAAAAGGACTAGATAGTCAAAAGTTCGGTACTCCATCATTTCAGCCTCGGTGGATAACGACTGAAACCATTGATTTGGGAACCTCCTGGATATGTCAACCACTTCCTTCCTCGTGTTTGGGCAAAGGATTCCCCTGGACTCCTGGTTGCTTGTCATCAAAAGCTAACCATCCTGCATCTCTTAACGATTGCACCTTATGCTTGAAAGCCCAACAACGGTCAATGGTATGGCCGGGAGAGTTAGCATGGTACTCACAACGAACCTCAGGATCATACCACTGTGGAGGAGGGTTCGCAATGGGTGTCCCAGGGATTGCAGATACCATCCCCCTTTCCCGTAGTTGTGGAAATAATTCGGCATATGTCATGGGAATAGGGTCCACCCTTCGGAAGTTTCTATTCACATTCCTATCTTGTGCTTGCTGATTCGGTGGACCAGAGTGAACAATCTGTGGCCTTGTGCCTGTATGCATCGTTTGATTTACTATGGGCTCAAAACCAAAGTTTCTCTTGGGCCATTGGTTCCCACCTCTGGTGTACTGATTATTCCAATTAAACTGCCCCTGTATCATTTGCGCCTCTTCCTCTTTCTTCCTATTAGTCCACCTTTTGCCTAAACCAGTTTCCGTGCCGCTATCCTTGACTAGGCCTGCCTTGATATCACCTTCAATTCTTCCTCCTGCAGCCACAATGTCCATAAAATCATGGGGAGTTGCTCCCCGAAGGTGCGTACGGTAGGGGTCTTTTAATGTGCTCACGAACAAGGAGATGGCCTCTCGGTCACTCACCGGGGGGTCTACTTGGATTGACATATCCCTCCACCTATAAGCATATTCTCTGAATGTTTCGGTAGGTTTCTTCTCCATCTCTTGTAGAGTCATGCGATCAGGCGCCATTTCCGTCACATGGCGGTAGTGAGTGATAAAGGCACTAGCCAAGTCCTTCCTAGTGCGGACCCGAGCCTTATCTTGTTGAATGTACCAACGGATAGCAGATCCAGTCAAACTGCTTTGAAAGCAATGCATCATTAGTTTTTCATCATCTGAGTAAGCGGCCATTGCTTGGCAGTACATCACTAGATGTGTTCGAGGGCACCGGGTCCCGTCAAACTTTTCAAAGTCTGGCATTTTGAACTTTGGTGGCAGGGTGACTTTAGGCACCAAGCAAAGGTCATTTGGATTAACTGAATCGAAAGTATTAGAACCTTCCATTGCTTTTAAGTGCTCTTCTAATACGTCGCAGCGACGCTCAGCCTCAGATTTGCTTATTCCCATATCAGACGGTACTAACGGAGGAGTTCCTACCACTGGGAACCCCTGTGCTGGCATAGTAGGGATGAAAGGAGGCATATTTGGCGATGGACCCCCCATGACACCAGACGGTGGAATTGATGTTTGTCCATGATCAGGGGTGAACCTTGGGGGATGAGCGGGGTCCACATCTACTTCGGGATCAACATGCACTGCCTTTCCCTTGTTCATCAGTAACTCCAGAACCTTACTTATCTTGTCATTTATCTCTTCTTGTCCTTGTTCTAGACCCAGGACTCTATTTTCCAATTGTTCACTCATTTCTCTCGCTCTTCGCCTGGTATTGTACTGATGCGTGGTGGTCTCAATTATTGCTTTATATTACTTAAACCCCCTCTTTGATTAGGAGCTGAAAACCAACAAACTTCCTTTTAGAATCGTGAATGCATAGGTATGAATGCATGGATGCAATGTATGTTTGTGCATGGATGTAACTAGTGCAATTACACATACAAATAGAGATATGAACATGCATGTGACCTAGCGTGCATGATTACGCGTGAAATTACACATGAATACATGGATGCAATGTAACCTAACAAACTATTTTGTCAGCATTCTAGGAAAAGTCCCACTAATGAGAGATTTCAAGACAATCATTGATGGGCCACAATTTAAATTCAACTCTTCCCTCAATCGGTTCATGTATCTCAGATTTATGAAGGGTCAAATTATGATCTGAGGTTGGGGTTGACCCAGGTTGGTCAACCCGCTGGATTTGTTCAGTGCGGACTTGTGGACTTTAGTGCGCACTTGGGCCTCAAGTATTTTAAAATATGGGCTTTAATATACTTCATGATGGGATCAGGCCCTAATTTTAAAGGGATTTGGGCTTGGATTGTTTAGAAAATATGGGCCCGGATTTTTAGGGTAATAAGGCCGAAGCCCATTTATGGAAATATGGATTTGACCCATTTTGAAAATCAGGCCTGGACCGAGTTTTTACTTAGGAAAAGGTTGGGCCTATACTTGTTATTTCTCAAAAAATTGGGCCCGAGTTACTTGAAAAGGGTTGGGCCAACCCATATTTTAAAATGCTTGGGCCAAGTGCTTCATTTTTTGAAAGGATGGGTCTTGGTCTCATTATTGGGCTTTTTCAGAATACTAACTAAGAAGTATGTATGTCTAAATGTATGTCAAATGCATGATATAATACAAAGTATTTCACATATATGCAACACACTATTCATGGAGAAGGATGTGGCTCCTGTCCCAACCTAGGGTAGGTACGTATGTATAGGGTCCTTCATTACTCTACCCTAGTTAAGGAAGACTATAGACAAGTATGTGTGGGTAGGTTCTAACCCTATTGACAAAAGGTTCCCAGTTTGGAATTTCATCCTTCCCCATAGGGGTCCGGATAAAACCCTCACTGAGTGGAGTGGTTCGCGGGTCCCATCAAGCTCTGCCACGAAGGGACTGACGCTATTACACTCCTATCTAGTCCTAGTAAGGAAAGCTCGGGTATAGAGCGTGAGAGTGTGTGAATTCAATTTTTTTAACCTAATCCCGCTATCCCCACATTTATTCACATGCTATAAACAATATGGAAACAAGATATCTACCATTAATATATATATTCAAAAGATAAGGAAACACAATATATGCAATTAATATGTTTATTCACAAAAATTTGGAAACAAAAAATAAGGAAACAAATTTTTTTTTTAATTAATTAAGGTTATTTACAAATTATGGAAGTAAAATATTTACAATTAATCAAAGTTATTTATAAATTAAAATATTCACAAAATAAGGAGTAATTAAAAGATTTATTAAATTAGAACTTAGGATAATTTCTAATTAATTAATGGCTCGACTCTCTAAGTCCCCAGCGGAGTCGCCAAGCTGTCGCGACGTCCCGGGAGCGCGTGTGCCCCCGGGCGGCGAAATTAAAAAATCAATTTTATTTTTAAGGAAAAACATGGAATATCGGAGTCGCCACTAACCTTTAGTGCAGTTAGAACACATGATTACTACCCCGTTAGGGGTAGAATCGGTCTACATTACCAGAGTTAGGCTCGGGAGTTCGGTTACGCGAGGGGAAGGTACGAGCACCCCCTACGCGCCCGTTCTTACAAACGGTACCTAATTAATTTAAAATTATCCCTAAGTTAATCTAATAATTCTTTAAATTACTCCTTTTTTATGAATTTATAAGTACATGTAAAAAATAACTAAATAAATAAATAAAATAATAAATAAATAAAGATAATATATATATATATATATATAGATATTCCCTCAGAGCTTAGGGTACGTGATGCCCGAAGGCTCATACCCTCGCAATAAAATCATAAGGATGAAAAGAAAAAAAATATTTTATAACAAAAATAATAATGATAATAATAACAATAAATAAAGTAATAATAAAATAATAATAATAATGATAATAATAAACATCATAATAATAATAATAATAAATAACGGTAAAAATAATAGCGATGATAGTACTAACAATAATAATAATAATAATAATAATAATAATAATAATAATAATAATAATACCTCAGCATATGTATATATATACGTATGATAATAAATAACATGTACTCTAATATATGGTAATAATAACACGTAACTCAAATGTATATATACACCAATAGTGAGAATACCATCTACCTTAACATATATATATATATATATATATATATATATATTTGCACAATAATAATAATAATAATAATAATAATAATAATAATAATAATAATAATAATAATACCACGTACTAAGATATGCAATATTGACACATGTATGTATATGTATATAATAATTATAACAATAATAATATTAGTGCTCATAGGCATACCTAAATAATACAATACATACTTTAATATTAACATATGATTAATGATGAAATGTACAATATGAAAATAATTAATGAAATTAAGGAAACAATACGATCTTACAATTAATATGTAAACTATACAATATGGAGATAAATCAATTCTAAATTAGTATGTACTTACACGATTATGAATATTACAACAAGATAATGAAATTATGTAAACACTCAATGCTAAAATCAATATGCAAAGATCCTAACAATTCTAAAAATACCATGAACAATATGAATGAATCAAAACCCTAATATATATATACGTAATTAACATAGCAATAGGGAAAAATCCAAGATATACGGCATTAATGCAACAATACTAATAATCCAAATATACCATATAACACCATAAAAATATTACGATTTAAACTAAAAATAAATATTACAATTGAAATCTTACCTTGGCAATAAAAGAAAAATCCTACAAGAATGAGAAACAAACAAATTAGTATTATAAATATGGACATCCTGAATAAATGTACCAATAAAAATATACATATGATGAAATATACCATAATATTAAAAATGCCCCTTACAATAACAATGAACATTTAATAATGGTTGAAATAATAATAATAATAATAATAATATAATAATATAATAATACAACAAAATTAACTGTCCCTAAACTTAATATACAAACTACATAATACTAATACTAATATAACTAACATAATAATAATGCTAATATTAATAAACCAACCATATAATGATGTTACTAATAATGATGTATAAATCATACAATACTAATAATAACAATACACCTATAATGTGATGACAATATTAGAAATATTATACAAATCATATAATAATATTATTAATGGTTATATACAAATAATATAACAACATTATTAAAATGACATTCACATGACAATAATACTATTACCAATAATATACAATATCATAAGATAGCAAAATGGAACAATGAACTATGATAAGATATAATAAGCATATAACATTAAAAAATATAAACAATGAAAAATACCGTATAAGAACTTAAGCAAACATATATACATTATAACTGTAACCATTTAACACAATAAAACCCATGATGAATACGAATATTAATACATAATAGTAAAACAGATACGGCACCATAACCATATTAATAAAATATATGAAAAAGTAATATAATAATAATTGACAAATTAAATAAATAAAATACAAAAAAAAATCTCACATTTGGCAGTGTGGGTGTGTGCGTCTGTGTATGTGAGTGTGTGTGTGTGCGCAGGGAGGGAAAATCAACGTGGAGTGGAGTTGCAGCGAGTAGAGGGACTGGTCGCAGGGAGAGGGAGGATGGTGCGCGGCTCTGCTGGACCGACCTGGAACAGAGACTTCCCGGTGCGTGTGGCTTGCATGAGGGGATGACGTACGGGCCGAGGAGGAGTTGCCGAGGAACTGCCGAGTGCCCTGGTGTGAGGAGGCTTGCCGGAGGTTCAGGTTCTGACGGAGCTGATGGGCGCCACTGAGAGGGACTGGCTGTGTGGTTGCGGAGGGTGGCGGGATAGCCGCCGACGACTAGTAAAGGAGCAAACGAGAGCAGAGGAAGCCTTCGGGTTGCTGTTGAAGGCTGGAGAGAGAACCCCAGGGTGAGCTGTGCTCTGCCGGTCTACTTGGGTCTTCGCGAGTGGCTGTGTGGAGGTCGGGCGAGAGATGACGGATGTGGTGATGCTCACGGCTGGGCGGAGGGGCTGTCAGGTGGTGTGCGTGAGGCTTGCTGAGACGATGGGGGGTGCCGGCTGCTGCTTGAGAGGATGAGGGATGGAAGAGGATGGAAAGAGAGAGCGGTGGGAGAGGTGCGGGTGTGAGGCCGCTGCTGTTTGAGCGAGTGAGCGGAGTAGCGAGTGAGGGAAGGCTCGTGAGTTGGTGGCTGGGTGCGCGCGGAGAGAGAGGGAGAGAAGAGAGGCTTTAGGTTTTTTTTGTTTTTTTCTTTTGGTCTCCTGGCCGTCTCCTCCTCCGGCTGTGGCTCCCCCCCTCTTATTATAAAAAAAAAACTTTTGAACAAACCCTACATATTCCTTTTTGGGATTTATTTTTCTTTTTTCTATTTTTTTATTCTTATTATTATGGTAATTATAGATATAGAAATAATAATAATAGTTATAATAATTATAGAATAGCAACAATAGGTAATAGTAATAAATAATATAATAAAATATACTACTAGTAAATAATAAATAATTATAGTAAATAATAATACAATAATAATTAATAAAATAAAATACTATTATAATAATAATAATGATAACAGTACCAAAAGTAATAAAAACAATAATAGTAATAATAATAAATCATAACAATAATAATAGTAAAAGAATATATAAAAATAAAGGTTCCTTTAGTAAAGTAAAAATAATAAATTATAGTCATAATAAATAAAATGAATAATAATTATAAGAAGAATGATAATTAAAATCAAGAAAGTACTAATATATAGAAAATAATAATAACAAATAATAAGAATAATACTAAGAACTAATAATAAAATAATAATAATAAGACTAATTAATAATAATAATAATAATAATAATAAATGAAACAATAAAAAACTACTAATAATAATATAATAATCATAATAATAAATAAATAAGGTAAAATAATGATTAATAATATAAAAATAATAATAATAGTCATAAACAAAGATAAATAAATAAATAAAATAATAGTAAGGTTAGTAAAGGTAAAAATACTTAAAATAATGTCAATAATAATGAAAATAATTAAATAATAATAATAATAATAAACAATATAAATAGAAATAAAAAAAAAAGTAATAATGATAATAATAATACTAAATAAAAAGAATAGTAATAATAGTAAGAAAAAAGACGAAGATAAGAGAAGAAAAAGGGAACAAAAAATAAGAAATAAAAAAAGAAATACAAAAAGAAAGAAGAAAAGAAGGAAAAAGAAAGTAAAAATAAGGAAGAAGAGGAAGACGAAGGAAAAAAAGAAGAAAAGAGGAAGAAGAATAAGAAGGAAAAGAAGCGAGGGGACCCAGGGGCGAGGGGCGAGGCAAAAAACAAAAAGAGGGGGGGCGACAATGAGGTCAAGGGAGGAGGAGGAGGATTGAGGACGGGAGGAAGAGAGAGGGGCGAGAGGAGGAGGACGGGACGAGAGGGGACGAGACGGTTCGGGGAAAGGGGAGTGGCCAGGGAGTGAGAGGGGGGAGAGAGGAGGATGACTATTGATTAGGAGAGGAGGAGGAGGAGGGATGAGGGAGGAGAGGAGGTATTAGGAGACGAGTGATTGTGGAGTAGTGGGGAGGAGGAGGGGAGGAGGTGGAGTAGGATGTGAGGAGATTAGTAGGAGGAGATCCTGACGAGGACGGGTAGGTAAAGGGATGGTCCATGGAGGGGATGGGGGGGACTGCGATTATTGACGATGCTTAGGAGGATTAGGAGGAGGAGGAGGAGTATTACGATTATTGTTATTGATTGGAGGATTATTATTATTATGAGTATGAGTATTATTATTAGGATAGGATCCTCACTAGATTAGGTATTATTATTAAACTATGATTAGTATTATTATAAAAATAAAAACAAAAAAAAACACAAAAAAAGGAAAGTGCGGTTATTAGGTTTGGGAGATTGCCTATTTAAGGGCATGTTTTGGAACCAAGCAAGGGGGGGAGCGTGGAGGCCAAAAAAGAAAAAGACCCTAACTCTCATCTCTCCCTCACGCATCTCACTCGCGCCAAAGTAGACGGGCCCTCAAAGGGGGGGAGGGGGGGGGCGCACAGGGGTGCGCACAAAGCAGCGCAGCCGGGAGAGACCAAGAAACCAACAAAAAAAAAAAAAACCATAACCCATCTATTTTCTAGCCGGCCATCTCGCTCACATCCATCACCGTCCACCATCCTACGACATCTCCATCCTCTGCAGCAGCTCCCCGACAAGCAGCTACAACACCCAAAACAGCAAATAACAGCAGTACCCAACCTTCTCAGGCAATACAACAAACACAAGCGATCACTCTAGTGTCTCCAATCCGGCCACCTTCCCTGTGAACCCTCTCGGCTGACTCCAACACCAGCAGTAGCAAAGAGAAGTAGCAAAGAGAGCAGCCAAACTAGCCTCTCGCACCCAATCCCGGCGTCGTCAAACCAGTTCTCTCCATTATCTCCGGCGACGACTCAGAGACGGCACGCTCACCTCGCGCACAGGGAACTGCTAGCAACAGAGACCAATCTTCATCACGCCAGGCCACACGCCGGTAAGCAAACTGGCCACACCATCTCCGACATCCTGCAAGCGCCCGTCACACAGCCTCCGGCTAAGCACAGCCACCCAGCAGCCGCCTAGTCACTGTCCGTCACCACTCGCGTTCCGCCGTCACCGCCTCATCACCCATCCTCCGGCCACTAGCTCTATCAGTCAGCCCACGGAGCCTGCGGTGGTTCTCACTGCTCCTGCCATCACACAGAGCACACACACGCACACACTCACGCACACGCCACACACCTGCATGTATGCAAAATGAAGTTTATTTATTTCTTTTTTTTTACTTTTTTATTTTCTTTGTACTTAAATGAGCTTTGTATATTTGTATATCATAAAACATTAATATGTTTTTGGCAGGATTTGTCCACCTTTGGCTATATATTAATTCAGATTATAATATATATTATATTAACATCAATTTGTTTGTATGCAGGATTTTCTTTACTTTAGATGTCGATTATTTTAGGCTTAAATTTGTTTAGGGTTGTAAGTATTTTATATATAATTCATGTCCATATTTTTAATTGTTTTTCATATTTTAATACCATGTCATATTTTTTTATTGTGGAAAATTAATTGATTTGTTTCCCATTGTGTAGGGTTCGTAAATTGTTAGTGATGTTCTTGATTGGTATTTGGTGGTGCATTAGTATTAATGAACATTATTATGGTTGTAGACGTGTTACAGTTAACATTGTTTTAATTCTTAAAGTTTGATTTTTGTTTGTATTTGGGTAGTATTAAATTATATTCAATTTTAGGGTTCCTATTTGGATTCTATGGTTTCCATTTATCACCATATATTTCAATAGTTTGACTATTCTATCTTATCACATATATGTAGTAGTGTTCCATTACGTACATATTGATTTCGTTTTGGTCTCTGAGTACTTCCTTATTATTGTATATTATTGTTTATGATCGGATTTAAAGTTGTATAGGGCTGATATTGTTATTAATATTTATGATGTATACACCTTATTATTCTAGTAGCTTTTCATTGGAAATTAGCTGATATATATATATTACACATTATACATATTGGTTGTGTGATATTATGGTAATATTATGTTACAAAGTAGTGTATTATTTTATAATATATAGGTGCCTCGGTTACTTCATGTTAATTTGTATGTTTTGATATTATTATGATTTGTTAATATGGGATTTGTGGGATTATTAGTATGTTGCATACACCTTATACCTTGGGTTTTTCCCTATTGCATATGTAATGCGTTATATATCTAGGGGTTTGATTAATTCATATTGTTTATGGTATTTTTTTAGGATCTAAGCATATATGGTTATTTAGTATTTTGATTTATAGTGATAGAATTATAGTATTTCTATTATGGTTCCATGTGATGAGATTGTATTATTAGTATCCTAGTATATTAATATACATAGTAATATGGTATCTAATTACTATTTTGTATTCATGATATTGTAGTAAGTGTGTGTTGCTTATTACTCTACTACCATATATTAAAACCTCCCATATTAGTATCTTTATATAAAATTTTTTATACAATTTCAAAATTTGGGGAGAGTATTTTTATTAAATAGTTTGTTGATTTTAATCCCATGATGTAAGTGCGGGGGGTTTAGCCTTTTGGCTAACGTACCCTAGCTATGAGAGAATATAGTATATATTTTTTTTTTTTTTTCTTTTTTTATTTCTTTAGTCATTTTCATGTGTGTTATAATTATAAAAGGAGTAGTTTAAAGAATTATAGATTAACTTAGGGATATTTCAAACTAATAGGTAACGTCGTAAGAACGGGGCGCGTAGGGGGGCTCGTACCTTCCCCTCGCGTAAACCGAAACTAACGACACAAACTTGCGTAATGTATAGACCGATTCTACCCCTAACGGGGTAGTAATCATGTGTTCTAACCGCACTAAAGGTTAGTGGCGACTCCGACATTCCATGTTTTTCCTTGAAATTAATAAAATGATTTTTAATTTCGCCGCCCGGGGCACACGCGCTCCCGGGACGCTGCGACAGCTGCAACTCCATTCAATGCCCTGTAGTAAAAATTTGAAATATGTTCAAGACATTTGGTATTATTGCAAAAAATTTGAAAAATCAAAATCAAAAATCAAAATACATATTACACAAAGTAAACAATAAGAATTAGGCAACGTATTTGTAACATTTATAAAAATAATTACAAATAAAAATAAAAAAAAAATGATGTTGTCATATTTAAACCAAAAATATTAAACAAAAAATTAAAAAAATAAAAACATTGTAAATAATCAATATAAAAAATAATGATAAGAAAATAAAATTACGTAATGTATTAATTTTTTTGCTCTTTAGGAGCTCCTTCTCCCAAAGTCATATAGCTTTTGACTGTTAGAAATGCATTTTTTAATTGGGGCGACTATTGTAAACTTCATTTTGCATAGTGGGGCTTCCCTGCCAGCCTTTCTGTCTTCTACAACTTTATATATATATATATTCCAGATGCCACATCTGAACAATTACTCTTGTCAATTCTGGCTCGGTCGAATAGCTCAACCAGTGGTGCTAGTGCACTAACAACTACACTCATACTTGGCCTCCTATCTGAGGAAGTATGCGTACAGTGGCATGCAATGTTAGCCACCTTGAATAAGCTATCCAAGATCTCGTCCGTAGGATCCAATGAGCAATCCAACAACTTTCTAGTCCTTTTCACACCTATCAATATTGTCATTCTTAAACAAATACATGAAGTGAACTTTTTCATTCGACAGGACCTCGTGTACTACTTTTTTTTCAGTAATAAGTTCCATCAAAATCACTCCAGAGGCAAAAACATCCAACTTTGAACAAAACCTACCACCACCATTTTTTAATTGGAGCGACTATTGTAAACTTCATTTGCATAGTGGGGGTTCCCCGCCAGCCTTTCTGTCTTCTACAGTTTTACGTATATTCAAATATTCCACATCTGAACACTTACTACCTTAGTCCAATTTCTGGCTCGAGTCGAATGGCTCAACCAGTGGTGCTAGTGCACTAACAACTACACTCATACTTGGCCTCCTATCTGAGGAAGTATGCGTGTAGTGGCATACAATGTCAGCCACCTTGAATAAACTATCCAAGATCTCGTCTGTAGGATCCAATGAGCAATCCAACAACTTTCTAGTCCTTTTCACACCTATCAATATTGTCATTCTTAAACAAATACATGAAGTGAATTTTTTCATTCGAAAACACGACCTAGTGATACTATTTTTTTCAGTAATAGTTCTATCAAAATCATCCAAATGCAAAAACAGCCAGCTTCTTTGAACAAAGTAAATACTTAGAAACTAGCAACTATTTCGTAACATTTATAAAAAATATACAAATAAAACATAAAACAAAAATATGTACATCTTTTCATATTTAAATCAAATTTTAAAAAAATATTACAAAAAAAAATAATGAAAACATACAAATACTAAATATAAAAAAATTACATAATAAAATAGAATTTAAAATAATGTAATACTTTTTGGCTTTTTGAGAGGCGAGCTCTTTCATTCAAAGACATATACTTTTTAAGTGTTAGAATTTTTTTTTTGTCTTTTTGGCATTTTTTTTCTTAATTGGAATGACTATTGTATACTTTATTCTGCATAGTGGCGGTTCCCCCACCAGCCTTTCTGCTTCAGGTAGGAAATAGATTCAAATATTCCACTTCTGAACATTACTACCCTCGTCGAATTTTCTGCCTCAGTCGAATGGCTTAACCAAATGGGTGCTCGTGACAACTAACCACTGACCACTAATACTTGGACTTTCTATCTAAGGAAGTAGGTGTGCGGTGGCATGTAGGTCAGCCACTTGCATAAGCATCAAAGATCTCTTCCGTAGGATCCAATGACAATCCAACAGGTTTCGGCCTTTAAATCTATCAATATTTCATTGTTAACATAATACACGAGGAGAATTTTCATTTGAACTGTCCTAGTTTGTGTTACTTGTTTTTCCCATTACTAAGTACCATCAAAAATCACTCCAAAAAAAAAAAGGCCAAAAACATCCAGCTTGAACTCAACCTACCACCACCGGTTAGGAGTAGCATGATCATAGCCAAAATAGTGTTCATGGAAAAGGAAAAAAAAAAAAAAAAGGACAAGATGAAATTCTGCTTCCATAAGGAATCAAATTGAATCATATGATAACATACGCTTAAATATAATAATGTTAGCGAAATGATTTTATCCACGTTATTTTTTAAAAGAGAAATAATATTTTCTTTTGAACAAATTAGGAGTAATTAATTAATATTTGACTTCAAAAATTTATATTCAAAAGTCAAAGATAGTTTAAAAAATTCTAGTAGCTGCCAAAAAACAACCCCATGATTGAAGTAAAACTAAGGAAAATGTTGTCAAGTACCTAAGCTATGTTCAAAACATTTATGATACACACACAACACAAGATAACAAAAATATCTTGTATAAACTACTCTTGAAAGGCATATACCAAAATTCTACTTGAGAAAATAAATTGAATTATTGTTTAGTGACATTATAAAAAAATAAAATTAAGAAATATATTGTTGGGATAGATATGGCATTACGCAATTGCCCGTCTTTCTCAAATCGGGGGCCTAATTTTTTGAGGTGTGTGGAAAATCATAATTTTAATTAAATTTACTTCAACCTATTGTACGTTATAATTTAAACATTAAAACATTTAGTGGGAATGCTGGAACTCTTGGCATGCATGTGTTGTCTTTTATACAATGCTGGAAATGAGGTAAATAAATTTAAAAAAGAGCAGATTAACTTAAGATTTTGAACAATTGATAAATAAGTTAAGAATTCAAGGTAAAACATATTCTTCTTTATTATAATGGACACCACCATTGGAATTCAAAACTCGAGAACTACTATATTTAGTCCCACTAGAATAGGAAAATCAACTAATTAAAATAAAAATTTTTTTTATACTATGTACATTAAAGCAATTACAAACAATTGGGAGGAGAAAAAAAAATTATTTACAACAATAATTGTATGTATGACCGTCGACAGGTAAGTTCCCAAAGGATTTCACAAAAAATGATGTTATTGTTGTCTAATGAGATTTGAAAGAGGGAAAACCTAAACCATTTTCCCTTGAATCCATTCAGATTTTGCAAACCATATGAATAGTAAAAAAGGATGGACAAAGAATCTGCATTGCGTTAGAAACAATAAGGTAAGATGAAAATATTTGTAAAAAATAAGTAAAAAGTGAGTTCCTAAGTTTTGGGACCCAGTCGCAACTCCATTCAATGCCCTGTAGAAAAAAATTTGAAATATGTTTAAGGTGTTTGGTATTATTGTAAACAATTAGGAAAACAAATAAAAAATTAGAAACATAAACAGAAGTAAAAAACTAGAAACTAGCAACCTATTTCGTAACATTTATAAAAATAATACAAAATAAAATATAACTAAAAAATGCACTTTTCATAACATTGCAAATTATAAATATAAAAAATTACGATAATAAAAATAAAATTTAAATAATGTATTACTTTTTTGGCTCTTTGGGAGCTTCTTCAAACTCATATAGCTTTTTGAGTGTTAGAAATGCATTTTTTAATCGGAGCGACTACTGTAGACTTCATTCTACATAGTGGGGGTTCCCCGCCAGCCTTTCTATCTTCTACAGCTTGACATAGATTCAAATATTCCACTTCTGAACACTTACTACCTTCATCCAATTTTTGGCTCAAGTTAAATGGCTCAACCAGGGGTGCTAGTACACTAACCACTGTACTCATTCTTGGCCTCCTATGTGAGGAAGTATGCGTGTAGTGGCATGCAAGGTCAGCCACCTTGAATAAGCTACTCAAAAACTCTTCCATAGGATCCAATGAGTAATCCAACAACTTTCTAGTCCTTCCACACCTATCAATATTGTCATTCTTAAACAGATAGAAGTGGTGAATTTTTTCATTCGACAGGTCCTCGTGTACTACATTTTTTCTCGTAATAAGTTCCATCAAAATCACTCCAAAGGTAAAACAATCCCGCTTTGACTCAACCTACACAACCTGTGTAATTGACCCCGAAGAATAAAAGTATTAAAATAATTAAGAGAGTGGAAAAAAGTGGGAAACCGATGGCTTGTTTTCAAACTCATATAGCTTTTTGAGTGTTAGAAATGCATTTTTTTAATCGGAGCTACTATTGTAGACTTCATTCTACATAGTTGGGGTTCCCTCACTAGCCTTCCAGTCTTTTACAACTTGATGTTGATTGAAATATTCCACTTCTGAACACTTACTACCTTCATCAAATTTCTAGCTTGAGTCAAATGGCTCAACCAACGGTGCTAGTGCACTAACCACTGCACCCATACTTGGCCTCCTATCTGAGGAAGTATGCGTGTGGTAGTATGCAAGGTTAGCCACCATGCATAAGCTATCCAAGATCTTATCCGTAGGATCCAATGAGCAATCCAACAGCTTTCTAGTCCTTTCACACCTATCAATATTGTCATTCTTAAACATATACATGAGGTGAATTTTTTCATTTGACATGTTGTTGTGTACAGCTTTTTTTCCCATAAGAAGTCCCATTAAAATCACTCAAAAGGAAAAAACATCTAGCTTTGAACTCAACCTACCACCACCTGTTAGGAGTTAGTATGATCATAGCTAGAATATGTGTTCATGAAAAAAGAAAAAAAGAAACACAAGATAACGAAGTCATGCTTCATGAGGAATCAAATTGCATCAAATGAAAAATACCCTTAAATATAATTAATGTACTGAAAAATAATTTGTAGAAGTTATTTAAAAATAAATAAATAATATTTGTTAGAACAAATTAGGAGTAATTAATTAATAGGTGACTTCGAAATTTTACATTACAAAAGTCCAAGATAGTTTAAAAAATTCTTCTAGCTGTGAAACATGATGAAGTAAAACAAATTAAAAATGTTGTCAATGTACCTAAGCTATGTTCAAAACTTTTATGATACACAAACAACACATAGATAACAAAATATCCTTTAAAAAAAAATTCTTGCAAAGGCATATCCCAACATCTGTTGGAGAAAATAAATTTAATTGCTGTGCAATGAAATTATAAAAAAATATAATTATGAAATAATTGTTTGTGATATTTTTTATGTGCACTGACCGTCTTTGTCCAAAACTTTGTCCTAATTTTTTGATGTGTTAAATCATAATTTTAAATAAATTTACTTCAACCTACTGTAGGTTATAATTTAAACATAAAAACATTTAGTAGCACTGGTGGAACTCTTGGAATGCATATGTTGTCTTTTATAAAAATATTAAACATGCAATGCTAGAAATTAGGTAAATAAATTTAAAACAGAAGAGATTAACTTAAGATTTTGAACAATTGATAAACAAGTTAAGAATTCAAGGTAAAACATATTCTTCTTTATCATAATGGACAACACCATTGGAATTCAAAACTCGAGAACTACTATATTTAGTCCCACTAGAATAGGAAAATCAACTGATTAAAATGAAATTTTTTTATACTATGTACATTGAAGCAATTATAAACAATTGGGAGGAGTTAAAAAAATAATTATCATAACAATCATTTGTATGACCATCCACAGGTAAGTTCCCAATGGATTTTCAAAAAATGGCATTATTGTTGTTTAATGAGATTTAAAAGAGAGAAAACGAAAACCATTTTCCCCTAAACACAATCAAATTTTGCAAACAACGCCGATAGTAAAAAAGGATGGAAAAGGAATCTGGGTTGCGTTAGAAACAATAAGGCAAACTGAAAATATTTGTAAAAAAATAAGTAAAAAGTTAGTTCTTTAGTTTTGGTACCTAGCCACAACTCCACTCAATGCCCTGTAGTAAAATTTTGAAATATGTTTATGGCGTTTGATATTATTGAAAAAAAATTAAGAAAACAAAAATAAAATATCAGAAACATAAACAAAAGTAAAAAACTACAAACTAGCAACCTATTTCGTAACATTTATAAAAATAATACAAATTAAAACATAATAAAAAAATGCCCTTTTCATATTTAAATTGAAATAATAAAAAAGTATTACAAAAATAATAACATTGCAAATAACAAATATAAAAAAAAATTATGATAATAAAAATAAAATTTAAATAATGTATTACATTTTTGGCTCTTTGGGAGCTCTTCTCCAAAGTCATATAGCTTTCTGAGGGCTAGAAATGCATTTTTCAATTGAAGCCACTATTGTAGACTTCATTCTGCATAGTTAGGGTTCCCTCGCCAGCCTTCTTGTCTTCTACAGCTTGACATAAACTCAAATATTCCACGTCATAACACTTACTACCTTCTTCCAATTTCTGGCTAGAGTCGAATGGCTCAACCAGTGGTGCTAGTGCACTAACCATTGCACTCATACTTGGCCTCCTATCTAAGGAAGTATGCGTGTAGTGGACCTTGCATAAGTTATCCAAGATCTCTTCCGTAGGATCCAATGAGCAATCCAATAGGTTTCTTGTCCTTTCACACCTATCAATATTGTCATTGTTAAACAGAAACACAAGGTGAATTTTTTCATTTGACATGTCCTCGTGTACTAGTTCTCTCCCCGTAATAAGTTCCATCAAAATCACTCAAAAGGCAAAAGCATCCAGCTTTGAACTCAACCTACCACCACCTGTTAGGAGTTAGTATAATCATAGCTAGAATATGTGTTCATGAAAAAGGAAAAAAGAAACACAAGATACGAATTATTCTACTATTATTATTTTTATGATTCTTATTATTTCTATTTTATTATTACTTTACTATAATTATTTTTACTATTTCTATTTATTATTATTGTTAGTATTATCATTTTCAAATCTTATCATTATTACATTACTATTGTAGACACCCTATTTTTGCCCTAGCCAAATAGAACAAGGGGTTCCCTTTTATTATTTTATTATTATTATTTTTATTATTTTTATTTTTATTATCGTTATTATTTTATTATTATTAGCATTAGTATCTTATTTTGGCTATTATTATTTTTATGTTATCATTATTATTATTATTATTATTATTTATTACTTTTAATATTAGTATTATTACTTTATTTTTATTAATATTATTATTATTATTATTTTACCAATAGTGTCTTAATTTTTATTTTTACTATAATTATTTATTATTATTTACTATTAGTAGTAGTATTATTATTATTATTACCTTATTCATACTAATATTATTATGATAATTATTATTATTATTATTTCCTTTTTCATTATTACCGTAAGAATAAAAGCATAAAAAAAAGAGGAAAAGAAAAATAAAATAAAAAAAGGAAGTTTTTCTATTAGGGTTTTCAAAAATTTTTATAAAGGTAGGGGGCCGGGCACTGCACAGACGGCCGGGGGGAGAGAACACACGGGCGCACAGGAGCCAAAAGAAAAAAAACCTAATTTTCTCCCATCTTCCATCTTCCCTTCAACCCCTTGTTCTTCTCCGCCACTTCTCTGCAAATCCCAAATCTGGCCACTCTCACTCTCCCTCTATACCTCATAGCATTCCACAACAACCTCTGCACAGCCCCAACCCAGCTTTCACAGAAATACCCAGCAACTTCACGAACCCATCTTCATCTCAAGACCTCCATCCCTTATTCTAAGCCACCATCCAGCCGAAGCACAGTAAAGATCCAGCCGGCAGCCCCCATCAAGGCCTCTTTCTCTATTTGCTTTGCTGCCAGCTGAGGAGACGAACAACCAGAAGCTCACGGCCTGCACCACCGTAGAGAACCACCATCACAGACCACCCTCTGCTACACATCCGAGCCAAACCCCGGGCACGCCATCGCCGTCGTCTCCCACGATCACACCAGAACTCCTACCAGCATGACAACCCCTGCAACTCCGACGATTCCAGCGTCTCCACAGCCACGGCCAGCACGACGACCCCTGCAACTCCGACGACTCCAGCGTCTCCACAACTCCGGACTGCCACACCAACACTGCTGCCCCTGCAACTCTCCATCACGCACACAGCCACGGCAGCACTGCTGCCCCTGCAACTCCCGTCACCGTCTGCTCCACCCACGCCCAGCCGCGGCTGTCTCCGACCATCTCACAGGCAAACCGAGCCCTCTCCAGCCACAATTCCCATCTCCGGCCCCCTCTGTAAGTACCCCCTGCCATCCCCTGTACACACACACCACACACACACGCACACGGACCTCATGAACACTGCATCTCACACAAACACAATACCCATATATATTTATATTTATTAGTGTTAATATACATACACATATATTGGTTTTGTTTGTGGTTTTAATACTTAAAGTTTAAATTTTTTTTTATCTATATGTATATACTATATTAACCATATTAGTATTATTATTCGTATATTATTGATAGTAATATTATTATTATTTATTATTATATTATATTGTTTATATATCATTATTAATAATGTTATAATTGTTGTTTATATATTACCATCAATAATATCATTATATGTTTGTATATTATCTCTAATGTTGTTATTATATGGGTTGTATTGTTGTTATGTTAATTGTATTAGTGTTATTACCATATTGTTTATGTATTAGTATTAGTAATATTATTATATAATTGGTTTATTAATATTAGCATTATTATTATATTAATTATATTAGTATTAGTATTATGTAGTTTGTATATTAATTTAGGACAGTTAATTTTGTTGTATTATTATTATTATTATTATTATTATTATTATTATTATTATTATTATTATTTTACCATTATTAAATATTCATTGTTATTGTATGGGGCATTTTTAATATTATGGTATATTTCATCATATATATATATTTTTTTTTATTTGTATATTTATTCAGGATGTCCATATTTATAAATACTAATTTGTTTATCTTCATTATTGTAGGATTTTTCTTTTTATTGCCAAGGTAAGATTTCAATTGTAATATTTAAATGTAATAATTTATGTTGTCATTTTTTTTTAGTGCGTAATATTTAAGTTGTATGTGTAATATGTATTCTTAGGTTTCGGGTTTTTTTTTATCTTGTTGTGGTTCTTATGTGTAAGATTTTTTTTTATATATTATTTTATTCATGCATATATTGTAGGTTAACTTTATAGTATATTATTAGTATTTTAGAATTTTGGTCATGTTATATATCATGTTAGGAGTTTTAGTAGATTAGTTGTAGTGGTATTTTAAAACTATAGTTGTATGTGCATTCTAGAATGTTAATCATATTAGGTATTTAATAACTTAGGATTTATAAGTAACATCATGCATATAGTTTAGTATTTTAGGTAACTTTGAATATAGCATCTTGAGTAATACTATATATTTATTATTATTATGATACTTTTAGTATGTTAATTATTATGGTAAATTTAGTATTTTAGGTAATATAATATTTTTGGTGTTTTGGTATCATGCTATTATATGGTATGTTTAGTATATATAGTATTGTAGTAATTTATTACGTATTATATTATTTGTGGATATTTATTATTGTTATCATCGTGATTATGTTTATTATGGTATGTTTGAGTATTTTTGTTTATAACGCACATGTAGTATTTTAATATTATGATATGCTCATTATCTTAGTCTATATTATATGTTTATATTCTACTATTATTGGTATGTTAGATATTTTAGCTTCTATTATATATGTTGATTAGTACATATTGTGGTATTCTAATACTCTAGTTTATTATTATTTTATTTATTTATTTATTTATTATGTTTAAATTATTATATCTATTATCCAAAACCTCCCAAACTAGTATTTTCATACTTAGGAAAACCCATAAAATTTTTAAAATTTGGGAGCGTATTTTATAAAGTATTTTTGATTTTTATCCCTATGATTTTATTGCGGGGGTATGAGCCTTCGGGCATCACGTACCTTAAGTTCTCAGAGAATATATGTATATATATTATATGTATATATATATATATTTATTTTTCATATGTAATTATAAATTCATAAAAAAGGAGTAATTTAAAGACTTATTAGATTAACTTAGGGACAATTTCAAATTAATTAGGTACCATTCGTAAGAACGGGCGCGTAGGGGGTGCTCGTACCTTCCCCTCGCGTAACCGAACTCCCGAGCCTAACTCTGGTAATGTAGACCTATTTTACCCCTAACGGGGTAGTCATCACGTGTTCTAACCACACTAAAGGTTAGTGGCGACTCCGACATTCCATGTTTTTCCATGAAAATATTTAATTGATTTTAATTTCGCCGCCCGGGGCACACGCGCTCCCGGGATGTCGTGACAGCTATTATTATTATTATTATTATTATTATTATTATTATTAATATATTATAATTTTTATTAATATTAGTATTACTATTATTACTATATTTATTTTTACCATAAAAGTATAAAAAGAAAAAAAATAAAAAGAAAAAAGAAAAGAAGGAGTTTAGGGTTTCTTTCTTTTTATAAATAAGAAGGTAGGCAAGAGGGGAAGGGAGGCGGCTGGGAGCCTCCACACACGCACAACTCTTATTCTCTCCCTCATGCCTTCTTCCTTCTTCCCTCTTCCCTCACACAAGCCACCATCCCAGAGACAACGCTCAGTTGCCGGAAGGCCACCCTGATTCTCACTTGCCCTCTCACAGTAGCATCAACCTCACATATTGTCCACTCTCTCACCCAAACACTCCACCCTTCCAAGACAACAAACCTCTCCGGTCATCCTCACTGGCAGATGACGGCCAGCACCAACCTCACCCACTAACGAGTAGCTCACACACATAGTCCCATCCTACAGCCCAACACAACATCACCATCGTCGTCGCTCACTCGCATCGCTATACACCGTTCAGCCCGTACCCTTATCGGACCAAGCCCCTTTGTTTTTCCGTCGCTGCTGCCGCCGGCGGTGATGACCAGAGACCCGTTGTTATTGTTGCTGCAGCTGCTTCTCTCTCGACATACTCTCTCTGCGTGCACCACACCACCACCATAATAGCCACTACCACTGCCTCAATCCTCCTTCGCAGCAGCCTCACAACACAACATCCTCACCATACACAAAGCCCCCCTCACACTCACTCCCAACACATTATCCTCACAGCACAGCCGCCATCCTCACAGCGCAACCACCATCTTTACCTAGAAAAAACACGTGTTGTACACACAGATTAAACATGCGCTGCACACACAAATTATACACATAAGAACACACACAAACACACATAAAATACACACTGTAAAAAGAACACAAACACACAACACGCACATAGCAGCAAACACACAACACACACAGAGCAGTACACACACTAACTCATGCACACAGTAGTACACAAACACACAACATGCACAGACAGCAAAACATACACTGCACACACACTAACTCACGCACACAGCAGCACACACAATAACTCACACACACAGCAACACACGCACTAACTCACGCACACAACAGCACACAAACACAGACTGCACACACTAAACACATTGTATGTTATTATTGTAATTATCAAGTTTTTATTTATTATAATATTATCAGGTTTTTATATTACTATCATATATTATTATTAATGGGATCTTTAATGTGTTTATGATATTGAGTTAAATTTTTTTTAGTCATAGCATCATGTTTATACCTATCTTGAGTTTTGGGTTTTTATTGTTATGATATTTTATTATGTATTATTTCCTATTATTATATTGTCATGTTATTATGTAGTTTTATTACGTATATTAGTATGGTGTTATTATGATATTACATGCTACTATTATAGTATTGCATTGTATTATTAATATAATATTATCAGTATAAGGTTGTTATTATATTCTTTTAGTGTTCTTATTATTGTTTGTGTTTTAATACTATTACTAATATTAAATATGTTTAGTATTTTTTTATATTTATATTTTGTATTACGTATTAGGGTATTTGATTTTATTATTATTTATTTTTATGTGCGTATTTCCCTATGATTTTAATGCGAGAGTACGAGCTTTCGGGCTTCACGTACCTTTGGTTATGAGGGATTATATATATATATATATATATATATATATATATATATATATTATATTACATAAATTTTTGTATAATTTGTTTACTTATTTTTTTTGCATGTTTATTTGTAAATTCACAAAAAAGAGTAACCTATAGACTTTTTAAATTTACTTAGGGATAGTTTCATAATTAATTTGGTACCGTTCGTAAGAATGGGCGCATAGGGGGTGCTCATACCTTCCCATTGCGTAACTGAACTCCCTACTCCAGTTTTGGTAACGTAAACCCATTCTATCCTTAACCGGGTAGTAATTAAATGTTCTAACTAAAAGGTTAGTGGCAACTCCAATATTCCTATTTTTCCCTGAAAACATAAAATAATTTTTATTTCACCACCCCGGGGCACCCGCGCTCTGGGACGTCACGACAACTTGGCGACTCCACTGGGGACCCATAGAGAGTCAAGCCAGTAATTAATTAAAAATTATCCTAAACTCAAATTTAATAAATCTTTTAGTTGCTCCTCATTTTGTGAATATTAATTGTAAATATTTTCTTTCCAAATTTTTAGATAAGAATATTAGTTGTAAATATTTTCTTTCCAAATTTTTAGATAAAAATATTAATTGTAAATATATTATTTTCAAAATTTTAATATTAATTGTAAATATTTTCTTTCCAAATTTTTGGATAAGAATATTAATTGTAATTTTTTTCTTTCCAATTTTTTTTAGATAAGAATATTGATTGTAAATATTTTCTTTCCAAATTTTTAGATAATAATATTAGTTGTAAATATTTTATTTCCAATTTTTTTTAAGATAAGAATATTAATTGTAAATATTTTCTTTCCAAATTTTTTAGATAAGAATTTTAATTGTAAATATTTTCTTTCCAAATTTTTAGATAAGAATACACATTGTAAATATCTTCTTTCCAAATTTTTTAGATAAAAATATTAATTGTAATTATTTTATTTTCAACTTTTTAGATTAAGTGTTAATTGTAATTGTGAATCTCTTGTTTCCATATTTTGAATAAGCATGTGATTGATTGTAAACACTTTATTTCCTTTATTGTTTGAATAAACATGTGATTAATTGTGAATAAGCATATGACATGCACATGGGCTAGTGGGATTAAGCTAAACTTGGATTCACACACTTTCACGCTCTATACCCGAGTTTTCCCTATTAGGATTAGATAGGAGTGTAATAGCGTCAATCGCTTCGTGGCAGAGCTTGATGGGACCCGCAAACCACTCCACTCAGTGTGGGCTTATCCGAACCCTTATGGGGGAGGATGGAATTCCAAACTAGGGACCTTTTTTCCAATAGGGGTTAGAGCCTACCCACACGTACGTGTCCATACTTTTCGCCTAATTAGGATAGAGTCATAAAGAAACCCTATAAAATAGATGTATCTAACTTGGGTTGGGATAGGATCTTCATCCTTCTCCATGTGACTTAATATGTGGCTTTAGTATATATGTTTGGTGTTGTGTAATGCATCTTGCATCCATTTTAGACATGCATACTAAGCCATTATTCTAGAAAATATCAATAATGAGACCATGGCCCATCCTTTCAAAAAATAAAGCACTTGGTCAAAGCATTTTAAAATATGGGTTGGCCCAACCCTTTTCAAATAACTCAGGCCCAATTTTTTAAAAAAACAAACCTAGGCCCGACCTTTTTCTAAGTAAAAACTCAGCCCAGACCTGATTTTCAAAAAGGACCAAACCCATATTTCAAAAGTGGGCCTCGGCCCTATTACCTAAAAATTCAAGCCAATATTTTTTAAGCAATCCAAGCCCAACTCCTTTTAAACTAGGGTCTGATCCCATCATAAAATAGCGTGAAGCTTATATTTTAAAATACTTGAGGTCCAAGTGCACATTAAAGTCCACAAAGCCAGCATTAAACAAATTCAATAGGTTGACTAGCCTGGGTCAACCCCAAACTCATATCATAATTTGACCCTTCGTAGGATCTAAGGAACATGGACCATCATCAAGGAAAGGAATGGTTGAGGGAGGAATTGAATTGAAATAGTGGTCCATCAATGGTTGTCTTAATCTTGAAATCTTTCATTAGTGAAATTTTTTTTAGAATTCTGGGAAAGTGGTTATCTAGGTAGCATTGCATTCATGCATAATTTCATGCATAGCCATGCACGATAGGCTGCATGCATGTTCATATCTCTGTTTGTATGTATGTTTTCACTAGTTACACTCATCACTAGTTACACTCATACATAAACACCCATTGCACAACATAATCATGCATCTCATGCACAATTTCATAACCATGCATGCATAGTCATCTCTAATAAGTCGGTAATCACATCCCAATTTTCTGTAAAATTGGTGTGCCGAGGTGGCAAAGTTAAGGATTTAGGATTCCATCATTGAGCAGAGTAAAAATGATCTCTCTATTCTAGGCGAAAGGTTAAAAATATGGGAACTTGTTGCCCGATCATAGTTGAAATGTCACAAATGCCATTGGGTTAAAGGATTGATTAGTATTCAATTTCAGAAGCGAGCTCACGTGATAAAAAAATGATGTGCTTGATCACCTAAGGGTGATAACAAGAGGAATGCATCCATGCTTTTCATTTAAATCATTTTGAAATTGAATGAAATGAGAATGTCTTTCAGTCTCATATCATCCTATCCTCCTTGGATCATCACCCTGTGCCAAATTTTGCCTATTTTTGCTTGCATTTTGTGTGAGCTGACATAGGAAATAGTTTGGTTAATACGAAAGACTTGGAGCCATTAGTTGGTTTTGGGAGTCTATTCAATGGGGCAAAAAAAAGAAAAAAAAGGGAAAGCCTCCAAGCTAGAAGACCCCCAATTCAAGATGTTGTCAAGAGCCTAGTTGGGATGTGGATTTCAAAATGATGAAGAGTCTTAGGAGAAGTATATAGAAATGACTTATCAAGCTTTGTCATATATTTGTTTGATGAAATCAATTAACAAAGTCTCCTCTGTAATAACCCAAGAAATACCCACAGGACTCGTCAATGAACACAGGGGTTTAGTCGAAGAGGGTTATTTAGGATCTCGTCGATGAAGACCTGTCTCATTGGCAAGAAGATACCAAGAGAGGGTTTAAAGAAGACTGAAACTCATTGACGAGGGTACAAGTTCGTCGACGAACTTTTTGCATAACTTGTCGATGAGGTGACGTGTCTCGTTGATGAATCTTGCCCTATAAATAGCTGAAACTTGAATTTTTGGCAGATTATTGGCGCAAGAAACCCCTCTCTCTCTCTCTCTCTCTCTCTCTCTCTCTCTCTCTCTCTCTCTCTCTCTCTTTCTCTACAAAACTCACCCCTCCCCTTCTCTCTTAGATCCTGGTCTCATTTCTTGCCAGATTGAAGATCTGAAGCCACCACGACGCTCCTGGAGAAGTTCTCTGCAAGTCTGTCAGAAGCTGATCGTGAGGAAAGTTGATTTGAAATTCATTCCAAATTCAGGGTAAGGTGTTTTATTTAGAATATTCTTTTCCTACAGTTATAACAAGTGTCGTGTACAAAAAAATACTGATATTTTGTTCTAAGGGATATTGTTTTTAGGATGTTGAGTTAGGAACCCTGCGGGTATAGGGCGAGAATTTAGTAGGCGCTTTTCATATTTAAGGTAAGGGAAATATGCTATGCTAGCAGTTTTAATATGTATACAGAATATTATGAATATGTATTTACAAGCATGCAGATCATATTATTTTTCTTGAGAATTATGAATATTATCTTTAAAATAGAATTACAGAAATTGAGCATAAGATTGTGTTTACTCAAATGTGTGGCATGAGTTTATTACAGTGATTTTACATTATTATAGATATTCAGATATTTCAGATTATTAGCAATGAATGAGACTTACAGTATTTCCCAGAAAAACATGATTTCTAAACCATAACACTCAGACAGTTTATTCAAATAGGTTATAAAGTTATAACATCAAGATGCTTCAGCAGATTATTCAGAGATTACATATATTATATATAGAGTATACAGATATTTTATACAGAGTATACAGATATTATATACAGATACTACAGATAGTACAGATAGAAAACACAGATGTTATAGACAGATAATATATATATTTCAGTCAGATATCTCAGATAATACAGCTCAGAATTATAGTGTTATGGTTGTTTTTGAAATCATGTTAAAAGCAACAAGATGATTATATATTTATATATGTATACAGTATTACACGATATGAGATCCCTGTGGAAATTCCAGATAGATATATTTACAGTAGAGCATGGTACCGTTGCTAGTTTCAGACACATGCAACCACATGACTCAGATAGCATGTGGATTCCGTCTAACCGTGCTAGGAGAGATTTGCAGTCTCCCCATTTTTCTGGGTTGAGGTAGCCGGTTAGATGATGACAGAGGTTTGAGATAGCCCGGAGTGATTGCAGTGGACTAGGATCTTCATAGATCATTATAGATTGGCAGATGATAGAGATTAACTTACCTGGAGGGCCGACCAGGGTAAGTACAGCCTACAGGACGCACAACCCTATTATGAGGGGATATATCACGATATACAAATCCCAGGGTATAGTAGAAGTTCCTATGTACCGATAGATCACATAACAACATTTTATACTATTATATTAGTAATACTTTTAAATAGCAAACTCAGATACATAGTTATATTTAAAGATTACATGATAGATATATATTCTGTACAGTTTACCAGTTTTCTCATATTATAGTATTATTTCAGTATTTCAAATGATTAACTCAGCCACCACACACTAGTAACAGCATATTTCCACATATTGAGCATTATCTTATCCCAGTGACTTATTATTTTTCAAGGGATCCTACTAGGTGAGCAGATCAGGCTCATGGGTAAAGATTGTCTTGAGTTGTCCTAGTTGGAGGGGTAGGTGTATTTTGATGCCAATGATTTGGGGTAGATTGTTTTTGATGTTGTCATTCGGTATTTTGTGTTGTAATTACATTTCATAGCTTTATAGTTTTCTGGTATTGTATATAGCAGTTCCCAGCTTTGTACACCACTGCTTAGTTATGTATGATAGATAAAGTTTCTTCAGTGCTCTTTTGAGCCTGAGTTATTTTCAGTTCTATTTTAGACAGATGATAAAAAAAATGTTTAATAAGTAGCACGTCTTCACAATTTGGTATCAAAGCCTAGGTTGCTAGGTTCTGTAGACTCTATAATGCAGCGGACACAATACCAGAATATAGGAAAAGATTTTGAGGATTTTTTCTATGGCCTGAATATAGGATTATCGTGGTGGTTTTTGTGTTTTTCCTAGGGTGATGATTTCAGGAAAGCCTAGTAAACTATTGACGAGTCCTGTGTTTGGGTTGTAAGACTGGATTTTGGGGCAAGAACAAGGGAAATAGTTGACAGTGAATTTGAGGCTTTAGTTGGATGAGGTAAAGTAGATATGTATAGGATTTTAAAATAGTGTTTGTGTATTTTCAGGATGGATCCGAGTAGCAGTGGTACAAATGCTGGAGGTAACAGACCAGGACCCTCTAGTATGGGAGGTGGAGATACATATGTTATACTACACAGTGTCACCCAACAAGTGATGGCTGAGATGGCTAGGAGTGGAGGAGAGCGTAGCTGCACGCTCGAGCAGTTTACGCGGATGAGGCATCCTTCTTTAAAGGACTTGACCCGATTGTCGCTGAGAGTTGGGTTCAAGATGTTGAGGAGATTTTAGCAGTACTGGCACGTACGGACGAGCAGAAAGTGGCGTTTGTGACTTTTAAACTGACAGGAGAGGCAAAGCACTGGTGGAGATCAGCGCATATGATTGAGGAGTAGAGGTTGGATCCAATGCCAGTGTCGTGGATTCGGTTCAAGGAACTATTCTTCGAGCAATATTTCAGCAAGTTATTAGCTTTCAAACTTAGAGGTTTGTCGAGGTGGTGGATAAAGCTGCTGTTATTGAGAGTGGTATGCAGAGGAGCACTGCAGCTCAGGGTCAAAGGAAGAGGTCTGCGCCTCAGGATTTACAGGTGAGCTCCAGCCGAAGGCCATAGAGAGGAGATCGCTATGGAGGTGGGCAAGGATGGATGACGGGTCTTGGTTGTTTTCAGGGTGGACAGGCTGCTCCTACCTATCCTAGATGTGGCCGCAGACATCCAAGTGAATACGGGATGGGTGAGGATGTCTGCTACAGATGCGGGAGACTCGGGCACCGATCGTGGTCGTGTCAGGGATTGCCAGCTCAGGTACTAGCTCCTAGACCATACTGGGGTGGTTATCAGGTGCCCCATGGAGGACAGTAGAGGAATAGGGCACCGGCGAGAGTGTATGCATTGACGCCGGGTGACGCCGATGTAGCTAGAGATGTAGTTACAGGTACCTTTACTGCTTTCTCATTTATAGCTATTGTTTTATTTGATACAGGTGCTACCTACTCTTTTGTTTCTACGATATATGCTAAATTAACGGGGTATGAGGCACAATTATTAGATATTGGGTTAGCTGTAGCTACACCGACTGGGTCAATGGTGAGATGTACAAGGGTACTCAGGAGATTTTCAGTAACTATTCAAGGAAAGATATTGCCATCTGATTTGGTAATATTAGATATGCAAGGATTTGATATAATTCTGGGTATGGACTGGCTAGCAGATAATCATGCTAGTATTGACTATCATTTAAAAGAAGTGATTTTCGGGCCTCCAAGTGAGCCAGAATATAGATTTCTTGGTTCGCGGGTACATTCTTTGCCCCAGCTTGCGTCAGCTGTTCAGGTGAGAAAATTGATCCAAGAAAGCTGCAGGGATTTGTTGCTTACATCAAGGATTCCCCAAAAGAAGAACTGAAACAAGATGATGTCCCTGTATTAGAGAATTCTTAGATGTATTCCTAGAAAAATTACCTGGTTTGCCACCAGACCGTGAAATTGAGTTTACTGTGGATTTTCTACCGAGGTCAGCACCAGTATCTAAAGCTCCTTAACGAATGGTCCCAGTCGAGTTAAAAGAGGTAAAAGATCAGTTGCAAGAATTATTGGATAAAGGATTCATTAGGCCTAGTGTGTCGCCCTAGGAGCACCAGTCTTATTTTTGAAAAAGAAAGATGGGACCATGAGGATGTGTATAGATTATAGGGAAATAAATAAATTCACAATTAAGAATAAATATCCTTTTCCCACGATCAACGATTTTTTTTATCAGCTCCAGGGGATCCAGGTTTATTCTAAAATCAACCGCGGTCAGGTTATCATCAAGTGAGAGTAAGGGTAGTGGACGTCTCGAAAACAGTGTTTCGTATGAGATATGGGCATTACGAATTCTTAGTGATGCCATTTGGGTTGACTAATGCACCAGTGGTATTCATGGATTTAATGAACCGAGTGTTCCATCAGTATTTGGACCAATTTGTGGTTGTATTTATTAATGATATACTAGTATACTCGAGGAGTTTTGAGGAACAAGAGCATCATTTGAGGCTAGTATTGCAGACATTGAGAGAGAGAAAGTTATATGCGAAGTTCAAGAAATGCGAATCCTAGCTAAAACAGGTTTCTTTTTTCAACCATGTGATCTCTGAGGCAGGAGTATCTGTCGATCTGAGTAAGATAGAGGCAATAGTGAATTGGGTAAGGCTAGGAAATGTTCAATAGGTTAGGAGTTTTCTGGGTTTAGTAGACTATTATTAGTGCTTCATGGATGGTTTCTCCAGTTTATCAGGTTCGTTGACGCGATTTATGAGGAAAAAGGTAAGGTTTGAATGGATTGATGACTGTGAGCATAGCATCCATGATTTGAAGCAGAGGTTGGTTACAACCCTAGTATTGGCTATTCCATCAGTAGAGGATGGGTTTGTGATATACAACGATGTGTCCTTGAAGGGACTTGGGTGCGTACTGATGCAGCATGGCAGGGTCATTGCATATGCTTGTAGACAGCTTAAAGAATATGAGAAGAATTACCATGTGCATGATTTGGAGTTAGCTGCAATGGTGTGCGCTCTTAAAATCTAGAGGCATTATCTGTATGGTGGGAAATGCGAAATCTTCATGGATCATAAGAGTTTGAAATATTTTTTTCACCCAAAGAGAATTGAACATAAGGCAAATAAGGTGGCTAGAACTTATTAAGATTATGACTGTACTATTAGTAACCACCAAGGAAAGCAAATGTGGTAGCAGATGCGCTGAGCAGAAAATCAGTTGAATCAACATTAGCAGCCATGGAGATTCAATACCCGATCCTGATGGATTTGGAGAGACTCAGCATAGAGTTGGTAGAGGATAGTCTTCAAGCTTTTTTTTCCAGCGTAGCCTACATAAGAAAATTAAAGCAACTCAAGGTGATAATACAGAGTTGGTAGAGGTTATGGCTAGAGTGAGGGATGGCAGCATATCAGATGATAGAGCCCTGCGTTTCCGTACTAGACTATGTGTTCCTACAGACACCGAGATCAGGAGAACTACATTGGAGGAGGCTTACAGATCACTATACATAGTCCATCCTGGCAGTACTAAAATGTACATGATATGCGAGAGTATTTCTGGTGGAGTGGAATGAAGAGGAAGATAGCAGATTTTGTTCAGCAGTGCTTGACGTGTCAGCAGGTTAAAGCTGAGCACCAGAGACCGGGAGGGCAATTGCAGCCATTGTTTATTCCAGAGTGGAAGTGGGACCACATTTTTATGGATTTTGTTACGGGGTTACCACCAGTGTAGTAGGGATTGAATGCAATTTGGGTAGTTGTTGATCGTTTGACAAAGAATACCCATTTTATCCCTATTAAAGTCTACTATTCCTTGGACAAAATAGAAAAGATATATGTTTAGGAGGTAGTTCGCATCCATGGTGTACCAGTATCCATAGTCTTAGACCGGGATCCTCGGTTTACTTCATGATTCTAAAAGAGCTTTCAGGAGGCTATGGGTACACAGTTTGCATTTAGTACAGCTTTCCATCCCCATATAGATGGTCAGACTGAGAGGACAATTCAGACCTTAGAAGATATGCTTCGTGTATGCGTGATGGACCTAGTTTCTACCATTAGTTGAATTTGCCTACAATAACAACTACCAGTTTAGTATCGGCATGGCTCCATACGAGGCACTATATGACAGGAGATATCATTCTCCTCTCTTCTCAGATGAGGTAGGCGAGAGGCGAGTTTTGGGTCCAGAGATTGTTCAGCAGACTTGTGACAAAGTCCGACTAATTAAAGAAAGAATCATAACGCACTGAGTCGATAGAAAAGTTATGCAGACACTCGCGGTCGAGAGTTAGAGTTTAAAGTGGGAGATCATGTATTTTTTAAAGTAGCTCCTATGAGAGTGATTATGATATCTGGGAAGAAGGGCAAGTTCAGCCCTAGGTTTATTGACCCTTTTGAGATACTAGAAAGAATAGGGTCAGTTGTCTATAGGCAAGCTTTGGCGCCAGTTTTATCTAGAACACATGACGTGTTTCATATTGCTATGTTGAGAAAATATGTCCTAGACCCATCTTACATCATTAGCTATGAAGAGATAGAACTCAAGGATTCATTAGCTTATGAAGAAGCACCAGTACAGATATTAGACAGAAAGGCACAAGAATTACGTACAAAAAAATTTAGTTTGTCAAAGTTTTGTGGAAAAATCACGTTATAAAGGAAGCTTCTTGGGAGCTCGAGGAGCTGATCAGAAAGAGATACCCGCAGTTGTTCCAAGAGGTATAAAGGTACTCAAGTAAAGTATAATAGTTAGATAAGTTTCTTTTGCAAGTACATGTATGGATTTAGTTAGTAGATAGTTCTTAGTTTTATATGTGTAATCTCACAGAACATATAATGTAACCATGGTATTCCTCCGCCATAAGTGAGGGTAAGTAATAAAATAAGTAGACCATTTGCTTTTATGAGATGATAGAAGGTAATACAGATAGTAAATTTCGAGGAAGAAATTTTTTAAGGAAGGAAGAATGTAATAACTGAAGAAATTCCCACAGGACTCATCGACGAACACAGGGGTTTCGTCGATGAGGGTTCTTCAGGATCTTGTCGATGAAGACCCATATTGTCGATGAGAAGATACCGAAAGAGGGTTTAAAGTAGACTGAAACTCTTTGACGAGGGTGCAGGTTCATCGACGAACTTTTGATAGGACTCGTCGACGAGGTGACGTGTCTCGTCGACGAATCCCGCCCTATAAATAGCTGAAACTCAAATTTTTGGCAGATTGTTGGTGCAAGAAACCCCTCTCTCTCTAAAACACATCCCTCCCCTTCTCTCTTTGATCCTAGCCCCATTTCTCGTCGGATTGAAGATCTAAGGCCACTACGACGCTCCTAGCGAAGTTCTTTGCAAGTCTATCGGAGCTTATCGTGGGGAAATTTGTTTTGAAATTCATTCCAAATTTAGGGTAACGTGTTTTATTTAGAATCTGCTTTCCTTACAGTTATAAAAATTGTTGTATACAGAAAAATACTGATATTTTGTTCTAAGGGATATTGTTTTCAGGATGTTGAGTTAGGAACCCTGCAAGTATAAGGCTAGAATTTAGTAGGGGCTTTTCAGATTTAAGGTAAGAAAAATATGTTATGTTAGCAGTTTTAATATGTATACAGAATATTATGAATATATATTTACAAGCATGCAGATCAGATTATTTTTCTTAAGAATTATGAATATTATCTTTATAGCAGAATTACATAAATTGAGCATGAGATTGTGTTTACTCAAATGTATGGCATGAGTTTATTACAGTACAATATGTAGATTTTATAGTATTATAGATATTCAGATATTTCAGATTATTAGCAATGAATGAGACTTACAGTATTTCCTAGAAAAACATGATTTCTAAACCATAACAGTCAGACAGTTTATTCAGTCAGGTTATACAGTTATAGAGTATATTATTCAGAGATTACATATATTATATATAGAGTATACAAATATTTTATACAGAGTATATAGATATTATATACATATATTTTATACAGATATTACAGATAGTACAGACATAAAACACAGATGTTACAGACAGATAATATATATATTTCAGTCAGATATCTCAGATAATACAACTCAGAATTATAGTGTTATGGTTTTTTTTTAAATCATGTTAAAAGCAGCATGATGACTATATATTTATATATGTATACAGTATTACACGATATTAGATCCCTATGGAAATTATAGATAGATATATTTACAGCAGAGCACGATACCGTTTCTAGTTTCAGACACGTGCAACCACATGACTCAGATAGCAAGTGGATTCCATCTAACCGTGCTAGGAGAGATTTGCAGTCTCCCTAGCATGCTGGGTTGAGGTAGATGGTTAGACGATGACAGAGGTTTGAGATAGCCCAGGGTGATTACAGTGGGCTAGGATCTTCATAAATCATTATAGATTGGCGGATGATAGAGATTGACTAACCTGGAGGGCCGACCAGAGTAAGTCCAGCCTACGGACCACACAACCTTATCATGAGAGGATATATCATGATATAGAGATCCCAGGGTATAGCAAAAGTTCCTATGTACAAATATATCACATAGCAGTAGTTTATACTATTATATTAGCAGTATCTTCAGATAGCAAATTTAGATACACAGTTATATTTTAAAGATTACATGATAGATATATATATTTTGTACAATTAACCAGTTTTCTTAGATTATAATATTATTTCAGTATTTTAAATGAGTAACTCAACCGCCACACACTAGTAATAGCATATTTCCACTTACTGAGTGTTGCCTTATCCCAGTGACTTATTATTTTTCAAGGGATCCTACTAGGCGAGCAGATCAAGCTCGTGGGTAGAGATTTTCTTAAGTTGTCCTAGTTGGAGAGGTAGGTGTATTTTGATGCCAGTGATTTGGGTTAGATTGTTTTCGATGTTGTCACTGGGCATTTTGTGTTGTAATTATATTTTAGAGCTTTATAGTTTTTTGGTATTGTATATAGAAGTTCCCAGCTTTGTACACCACTGCTTAGTTTTGTATGACAAATAGAGTTTCTTCAGTGCTCTTTTGAGCATGAGTTATTTTCAATTCTATTTCAGATAGATGATAAAAAAAAAATGTTTAATAAGTAGTAGGTCATCATATCCTGTCTTTGTTATCTAAATTACGATTGGTGTCTTAAAGGTATAATGATTATATTTTTTATCAAATGAGGGATGGCAATCTTTGGTTGACTAGTTTTCCCATAAAGAACCAAACAATGATTTACCATTTGTTAACCAAGTTGAGCCTGAATGTTAAACCAGTTTTTTTTTTTTAAATCCAGTTCACCAAAAATTTAACCTAGGTTTGGGTTCCCCATCGTTTCGTAAGTTATTTGAGACAATAATCATTACCAAAAGAATAGCAAGCCATTTTTCTACTTCCCAAAAGAAAGTCAAAGAAGAAATCCCTTGCAAGACCTTTTGAGCTTGAAAAATTCATTTCTTGATTAACTCATCAAAGGTTCACAACCCACACTAGGGCAATTATAAAAAGATCAGTCCCAAATGAAGTTCAAATGAAAATGAAGTTAAGATTCCTTCATGAAAGGAAAAGCAAAAGTTGCGGTGAAAGAAGAAGAAGAAGATGAAAAAATAAAAAATAATAAAAAAAGGGAAAGAGAAAGAAAAAGAAAAGGAAGAAGAAAGAAAAATGAGGAACATACTACATATGCGATCTTTGACCAAATTACCTTTAATAAAATCAACAATTTTGAGCCTTATTTAACTCTTTTCTTCTTTAACCAATACCCTTAGCCTACATTACGGTCCAAATGAAAGTTCTGACTAGATTGGTATACGTTATTGTCTCAAATGATTTTTCAGACTCAATGTTGAGTCTGAACTATGTAATGACCTAATCCTGAACAGGTACGTAGGTAGCTTGTTTAAATGACAAGTTCGGTCAATATTTTGCGAATACGGCACCACAAACTGGGACAGAAACTGTAATTATGGGATGAGATTTTTGAGCCTTAGTTTCCTTGTTCTTGGTGAAACTTAAATCCTAAGCCTACATTTCGTTCCGTGTCTTAAAGTCCACCCTGAGAGTGCAATATTGATCAGACTACTTAATGAGACACTAGTTATAATTCAAGACAAAAATTTTAAAATAAGTTTGAAATAAGTAAGAAATAATCTCTAAGTGGTGATACAGTGGACGAGTTATGGTTATAAGGCTAAAAAAAGAAAAAAAGAGAAAAAATTTTTACCCATTGATATGATTCTCTAATCTAGAAAAGTTACATTAGTGTCAAAGTACTGGTAAAACTTGTCTCCTATTTAACAAGCACAGAAAATCAAGCAAAGACAAACAAGTTTGTGCATTCCATCCATATTCCCATTGAGATTGAGTTGTCTGATTGCATGCTTATTTGTTTAAATTTCAAAGAAATTTTAAAACATTAAGGAAGCAATCTAAAGAACGTCCTTGTGGAGAAAATGTAAGACAGATAGGATCAACCACAAATGCATCTACCGAGGCGGGTGTTATGCTGAGTTTCAAAGGAACACATTCAGGGACATCTATGTCATTTGGGAATTCGAAAATATGGCCAAGATCAGAATTGGATTTGTTACGAGCTCGTTGGCATGCAAGGTTAGCCACCTTGAATAAGCTATTCAAGATCTCTTTCGTAGAATCCAAGGAGCAATCCAACAGCTTTCTAGTCCTTTCACACCTATCAATATTGTCATTCTTAAACAGATACACAAGGTGAATTTTTCATGCGACAGGTCCTCGTGTACTGCATTTTTTCCCGTAATAAGTTCCATCAAAATCACTCAAAAGGTAAAAACATCCAGCTTTGAACTTAACCTACCACCACCTGTTAGGAGTTAGTGTGATCATAGCTAGAATATGTGTTCATGAAAAAGAAAAAAAGAAAACACACAAGATACGAATTCATGCTTCATAAGGAATAAAATTGCATCATATGACAAATACTCTTAAATATAATTAATGTAGTGACAAATAATTTATAGAAGTTATTTTTAAAAAAATAATATTTCTTTGAAAAAATTAGGAATAATTAATAAATATGTGACTTCGAAATTTTAAATTACAAAAGTCAAAGATAGTTTAAAAAATTCTACTAGCTGCCAAACATGATGAAGTAAAACTAATGAAAAATGTCATCAAAGTTCATACGCTATGTTCAAAACATTTATGATACACACACAACACATAAATAACAAAATATCTTGTATAAAATACTCTTGCAAAGGCATATCCCAACATTTGTGGGAGAAAATAAATTTAATTATTGTTTAATGATATTATAAAAATATATAATTAAGAAATAATTGTTTGTGATATGTTTGTATGTGCGTCGCCCGTTTTTCTCCAAAACTTTGAGCTAACTTTTTAATGTATTAAATCATAAATTTAATTAAATTTATGTCCACCTATTGTACGTTATAATTTAAATGTTAAAACATCTAGTGGTAATGCTGGAACTCTTGGCATGCATATGTTGTCTTTTATAAAAAATATTAAATATACAATGCTGGAAATGAGGTAAATAAATTTAAAACATAACAAATTAACTTAAGATTTTGAACAATTGATAAATAAGTTAAGAATTCAAGGTAAACATATTCTTCTTTATCATAATGGAGAGCACCATTGGAATTCAAAACCCGAGAACTACTATATTTAGTCCCACTAGAATAGGAAATTCAACTAATTAAAGTGAAAAAAGAATTTATACTATGTACATTAAAGCAATTATAAACAATTCAGAGGAGATAAAAAAATAATTATCACAATTATCATATGTATGACCGTTGACAGGTAAATTCCCAAAGGATTTCCAAAAAATAACGTTATTGTTGTCAAATGAGATTTGAAAGAGAGAAAACCTAAATCATTTTCCCCTAAACCCAATCAAATTTTGCAAACCATGCGGATAGTGAAAAACAATGGAAAAAGAATCTAGGTTGCGTTAGAAATAATAAGGCAAGCTGAAAATATTTGTAAAAAATAAGTGAAGAGCTAGTTCTTTTGTTTTGGGACCTGGCCGCAACTTCATTCAATACCCTGTAGTAAAAGTTTGAAATATGTTGAAGGCATTTGGTATTATTAACAAAAATTAGGAAAACAAAAATAAAAAATTAGAAACATAAACAAAAGTAAAAAAGTAGAAACTAGCAACCCATTTCGTAACTTTTATAAAAATAATACAAATTAAAACATAATTAAAAAATGCGTTTTTCATATTTAAATCAAAATTCTAAAAAAATATTACAATAATAATAACATTGCAAATAATAAATATAAAAAAAATATGATAATAAAAAATATTAAATAATGTATTACTTTTTTGGTTCTTTAGGAGCTCTTCTCAAAACTCATATATCTTTTTGAGTGTTAGAAATGCATTTTTTAATTGTAGCGACTATTGTAGACTTTATTCTGCACAGTGTGGGTTCCCCCCGCCAGTGTTCCAGTCTTCTACAACTTGACGTAGATTCAAATATTCCACATCTAAACACTTACTACCTTCATCCAATTTCTAGCTCGAGTCAAATGGCTCAACTAGTGGTGTTAGTCCACTAAACACTACACTCATACATGGCCTCCTATCTGAGGAAGTATGCGTGCAATGTCATGCAAGGTCATGATGATGATGATGATCATAATAATAATAATAATAATAATAATAATAATAATAATAATGGACCCCTTGTTCTATCTGGTTAGGGTAAAAATAGGGTGTCTACAGCTGCCCCTTTTTATAGGCTTCGTTGCTTCAATGTAACAGTAGGAACTCTCCTACATTTTTTGTAACAACAAGCCAGCAAAGATAAAAGATACCTATTTTAGCCAGGCCACACAACTATCTGGGGCTTTTCAATCAGGTACTGTTTGCTTTTGCCAATCAGGGATAACAAAGAGTGATTAAGGCAATCTTGAAATGCTTAGCACAATTCTCTTGAAGATAACTTCATGAATGAACAATGTAATCCAACTGATATTTTTGAATGAGTTAATAGAAACTGAAGAGGAGGACTTGCATTAGGTTTGAGAACCCAAATGCCGAAGTATATGATGATGACTTGCATCGGGTGTAAGAACCCGAGTGCCTAAGTATGTAACAATGACTTGCACCAGGTTTGAGAACTCGAGTGCCTAAGTATATGATGATGACTTGCATCGGGTGTAAGGAACCGAGTGCCTAAGTATATAAGGATGACTTGCACTGGATTTGAGAACCCGAGTGCCTAAGTATATGATGATGACTTGCATCAGGTGTAAGAACCCAAGTGCCTAAGTATATGATGATGACTTGCATCGGGTTTGAGAACCTGAGTGCCGAAGCAAATGATGATGACTTGCACCGGGTTTGAGGACCCGAGCGCCTAAGTATATGAGACTAACTTGCATTGGGTTTGAGAACCCACGAGCCTAAGTGCATGAGACTAACTTGCACTGGGTTTGAGAACCTAAGCGCCTAAGTACATGAGACTAACTTGCACCGGGTTTGAGAACCCAAGCGCCTAAGCACATGAGACTAACTTGCACTAGGTTTGAGAACCCGAGTGCCTAAGTGTGAGACTAACTTGCACTGGGTTTGAGAACCCAAGTGCCTAAGTATATGAGACTAACTTGCACTGGGTTTGAGAACCCAAGTGCCTAAGTACATGAGACTAACTTGCACTGGGTTTGGGAACCCAAGCGCCTAAGTATGTGAGACTAACTTGCACTGGGTTTGAGAACCTAAGTGCCTAAGTACATGAGACTGACTTACACTGGGTTTGAGAACCCGAGCGCCTAAGTATATGAGACTAACTTGCACTGGGTTTGAGAACCTGAGCGCCTAAGTACATGAGACTGACTTGCACTGGGTTTGAGAACCTGAGCGCGAAAGTAAATGAGACTAACTTGCACTAGGTTTGAGAGCCCGAGAGCCAAAATAACTGAGACTAACTTGCACTGGGTTTGAGAACCCGAGTGCTAAAGTACCATGATGGCTTGCTTCGAATGTAAGAATCCGAGCCGTAGTGGATACGATGATCCGAGCCACAAGACACAATGATGGCTTACTTTGAATGTAAGATTCCGAGCCGTAGCGGATACGATGACCCGAGCCACCTCAACTAGTAACAAGGTGTGAAAGCAAAGTTTGGAAAATGGTTACTCTATTTGAAAAATGCACTCGGGGTAAGGCCCGAATGTCAATGAATGACTCCCCTTGTCTTTGGGATCTGTTGCCCCAGTCTTAAAATAAATCAATGTGTGTCTGGGGTCAGCTTCCTTAGTTTCCAAGTAAATTAATGTGCGCTTGGGGTTAGTTACCCCAGCTTAGATATTAACATAGTAGGAATATCTCAATCAAAGATGTCAAATGATCATTTGAAAGCTTATTCAACAAGACAAGTATAAAGGGTGCTCTATTGCTATTTGTGATGCTAGAATGCAATGATATGCTGCTCTATGTATGTTGCTAACTTATGATGTTAGAATGCAGTGATATGTTGTTTATGTTGCCAACTTGTGATTTTTCCATTTTATAATTTTTTTTTTTTTTGCCTTTAAAATTTTGTGCAATGCATGAAATGCATAATGATGCATGAAATTTAAGCAATGCATGAAATTTTGACAATGCATGTCATATAGAGTAATGCATGGCAATGTATGAAATCTAGGTAATGCATGAAATGCATGACAATACATGAGATGTATGGTAATGCATAGAATGCATGACAATGCATGAAATTTAGGTGATGCATGAAATACATGGCAATGCATAAGATGCATGGTAATGTATGAAATGTAGGGTAATGCATGAAATGCATGGCAATGCATGAATCTTTTCTCTCAACGCGCTTGTGATCAATGACCTCATCTTTGATCTCCACATGAAGCTCGCCGCATTTGAATGGATCTGTAACTGATCTTGGTTCAATCTCCTTGATTCATCCGGTCATGGAAGTGATTGACTTGGCTCAAATGAAAATCACAAAATCTGCCCCAGCTAAATAGACCTATAGCTGATCTTGACCCTGATTTCATATTCCAATCTGATAAGAAGGTGCTTGAATGGGACCCACTGAAATTCAACTCAAAATTTGCCCCAATTAAATTCATCTGTCATCAATCTTGACTCTATTGTTGGATTTTTTTGAATAAGTAGATCTTTGAAACCTGACATAACATTTGCCCCAGTTAGGTTGCTCCTTCCCCACAGGTAGAAACTATTGAGGATTTTGAAACTCTTTGACTATCCATCATCTTTTAACGCTCTGAAGAGTAAGAAAGGTTTTTTTTTTTTTTTTTGAATGAGGAATAATTATGCTATTATGACATCAACTTGCTAAATCAGAAGGCTATTCGCACAAAATAAATGTTTTACCATGTTTCAATGCTATCGCAAGGGAAAATTCATACCAGTATTCAAGAGTCGTATAACGTTGATTTCCCAACCTAGATGACTGTCATTCTCTTCAACTGCCCCAGTTTCATCAACCCATGTTTTGATCTCAAGATGGTCTTTAAGACTTTGGACGAAATGTAGGCTTAGGGATGTAGGCTTTTAGAATAAAAGGAAAACTAAGGCTCACAAATCCTGCCCCATAATGATGTTTTATGCCCCCAGTTAGAGTTGAGACGCTTTGCAAGATATTGACCAAACTTGTTATTTAAACAAGCTGCCTACATATCTTTTTAAGATCAGGTCATTACGTAGTTCAGACTCGAGAGTGAGTCTAACAAATCATTTGAGGCAATAACATATACCAATCTGGTCAAGAGTTTCATTTGGACCGTAATGTAGGCTAGAGGTATGGGTTGAAGAAGAAAAAATTTAAATAAAGCTCAAAATCCTCGATTTCATCAAAGGTAATTCAGTCAAAGATCGCATATGTAGTATGTCTCTTATTTTCTTTCTTCTTCCTTTTTTTCTTCTTTCTCTTTCCTTTTTCCTTTCATTTTTCATCTTCTTTTTCTTCTTTTACTGCAACTTTCACTTTTCCTTTTATGAAGGAATCTTAACTTTATTTTTCATGTGAACTTCATTTGGGACTAATCTTTTTAAAACTGTACCAGTGTAGGGTGTGATCCTTTGATAGGTTAATCAATAAATGAATCTTTTAGGCTCAAAAAGGGTTTGTAAGGGATTTCTTCTTTTACTTTCTTTTGGGTAGTAGAACAATGGCCTGCCATCCTTTTGGTAATGATTATTGTCTCAAATGATTCACCAAATGCTAAGGTACCCATGCCCAAGTTAAATTTTTGTTGATTTGAATTTTAAGAAAAAGCTGCTTTAACATTTAGGCTCAACTTGATTAACAAATGGTAAATCATTGTTTAAGTTCTTTTAGGGATAACTGGTCAGCCAAAAAGGGTCATCCATCATTTGATCAAAACATGAGTGATGAATTGACAGGAAATTATCAAAACAGTAAAGCCACTTCGTTGAATTCCTTGGAAAGTAAGATACTTCTTCATAACATTTGAATTTGATGATTGTTTCATCCTTCTCTACTTTTGCCTCTTGGATTAAATTTTCAAAAATTAACAGCTCTTTCCGGCTTGTGAATACTGGCAATATTACTTTCCCTATTCCCGCATGAAACATAAGCAAACAAAATTTGGCAACTGGACTCATGATGCAAGTGAGATAACAAATGCATAATTCATTTTATTGAATATAGAAAATCTTTCGAGACACAGGAGTCCACGGATTACAAAAGGCAATAACAATGGGGAAAACAAAAGAACATCAAATGAAAAGGATTAGATAATCAAAAGCTCGCTACTCCAGCACTTTAGCCTCTATGATTAATGATTGAAACCATTGATTTGGGAACCTCCCTAATACGTTAACCACTTCATTCTTCGTGATTGGGCAAAGGATTCCCCTGGACTCTTGTTTGCTTGTCATCAAAAGTTAACCATCCTGCATCTCTTAATGATTACACTTTGTGTTTGAACGCCCATCATCGGTCGATGGGGTGACCGAGGGAATTGGCGTGATATGCACACTTGGCGTTGGGTCATACCATTGTGGGAGAGGGGTTGGAATGGAAACCCCTAGGACGGTTGAAACCATTCTTCTTTCGAGCAATTGAGGGAATAACTCTGAATATGACATAGGGATAGGATCTATTCTCCGAAAGTTCTTTTGGCCATTTCTTTCTTGTGCCTGAGCATTCGACTGAGTGAACATAGGACCGGAGTGAACGATCTGGGGCCTTGTGCCTGTATGCACTATTTGATTTATCACATGCTCAAAACCAACATTTCTCTTGGGCCATTGGTTCCCACCTTTGGTGTATTGATTCTTCCAATTAAATTACCCTTGTATCATTTGCGCTTCTTCCTCCTTCTTCTTATTAGTCCACCTTGTGCCCAGACCAGTTTCTATGCCACTATCCTTGACAAGGCCCGCCTTAATATTGCCTTCAATTCTCCCTCCCGCAGCCACAATATCCATAAAATTGTGGGGAGTTTCTCCTCGAAGATTTGTGTGGTAGGGGTCTACTTGGATTGACATATCTCTCCACCTATAAGCATATTCTCTGAATGTTTCGGTGGATTTCTTCTCCATTTCCTGTAGAGTCATTCGATTAAGCGCCATCTCCATCACATGGCGGTAGTGAGTAATAAAGGCATTGGCCAGGTCCTTCCAAGTGCAGATCCGGGCCTTATCTTGCTAAATATACCAACGGATAGCGGACCCTGTCAAACTACTTTGAAAACAATGCATCATTAGTTTTTCATCGTTTGAGTAAGTGGCCATTGCTTGGCAGTACATCATTAAATGCATTCAAGGGCACTGGGTCTTGTTGAACTTTTCAAAGTCGGGCATCTTAAACTTTAACGGCAAGGTGACTTTTAGCACCAAGCCAAGGTCATTTGGATTAACAAAATCGAAAGTATTAGATCCTTCCATTGCTTTCAAGCACTCTTCCAATACGTCACAATGACGTTCGGCTTCAGATTTGTTTATCCCCATATCAGAAGGTACTAACGGAGGAGTTCCTGCCACTAGGAACCCTATGCTGGCACAGTAGGGATGAAAGGAGGCATATTTGGCAGTGGACCCCCCATGACACCAAGTGGTGGAACTAATGTTTGTCCATGATCTGGGGTGAACCCTGGGGGATGAGTGGGGTCCACATCTACTTTAGGATCAACTTGCACAACCTTTCCTTTGTTCATCAGTAACTCTAGGACCTTACTTATCTTATCATTTATCTTTTCTTGTTCTTGTTCCAGACCCAAGACCTTGTTTTCCAATTATTCACTCATTTCTCTTGCTCTTAGCCTGGTGTTGTACTGATGTGTGGTGGTCTCAATTATTGCTTTATGTTACTCAAACGACCTCTTTGATTAGGAACTGAAAACCAAAAATTTCCTTTTTAGAATCATGGATGCACAATTATGTACTGCATGAGTGAATGTGTTTTGATGCATGATCAGGGTATGCAATAGGTATTTATCCATGGATGCAACTAATGCATTTATACATACAAACAAAGATATGAACGTGCAAGTAGCCTATTTTGCATGAATACGATGTAACCTAAATGACTACTTAGCCATAATTCTAGGAAAATTTCACTAATGAAAATTTTCAAAATTAACACAACCATTGATGGGCGACAATTTCAGTTCAAATCTTCCCTCAACCATTTCTTTCCTTGTTGATGGTCCATGTACCTTAGATTCTATGAAGGGTCAGATTATGATCTGAGGTTGGGGTTGATCTAGGTACCCGTTGGATTTGTTCAATGCAGGCTCATGGACTTTGATATACACTTGGACCTTGAGTATTTTAAAATATGAGCTTCAAGCTTTTTATAATGGGATCAGGCCCTAGTTTAAAAGGACTTGGGTTTGGATTACTTAAAAAATGTTGGCCTAAATTTTTAGGTAATAGGACCGAGACCCGCTTTTGAAATATGTGTTTTGGACCTTTTTTGAAAATCAGGCTTGGACCTAGTTTTTTCTTAGGAAAAGGTCGGATCTAGGTTTATTTTTTTAAAAAAATTAGGCTTGAGTTATTTGAAAAACGTTGGGCCAACCCGTATTTTAAAATGCTTGGGCCCAGTGCTTCATTTTTTTTTTTGAAAGGATGGGCCATGATCTCATTATTGGCCTTTTTTAGAATAATGACTAAGTAGTATGTATGTCTAAAATGGATGCAAAATGCATGACATAATACAAAGTATTTCAAAACATATATACAAAATACAGTACGTGGCGAAGGATGTGGCTCCTATCCCAGCCCAGGGTAGGTACATATATACAAGGTTTTTCATGGCTCTATCCTAATTAGGGAATACTATAGACAAGTATGTGTGGGTAGGCTCTAATCCCTATTGATAAAATGGTTCCCAATCTAACCTCCATCCTCACCCAAAAGGGGTTTGGACAAAGTTTAAACTAAGCGGAGTGGTTCGCGGGTCTCCACAAGCCCTGCCACGTGGGGACAAATGGTATTACACTCCTTTCTAATCTTAGCAGGTAAAGACCAGGTATAGAGCTGTTTACCCACATGCATGTTGTCGCGACGTCCCGGGAGCGCATGTGCCCCGGGCGGCAAAATAAAAATCAATTTTAAATTTTAAAGGAAAAATATGAAATGTTGGAGTCGCCACTAACCTTTAGTGTGGTTAGAACATATGATTACTACCCCATTAGGGGTAGAATGGGTCTACGTTACCAGAACTGGGGTCGGAAGTTCGGTTACGCGAGGGGAAGGTACGAGCACCCCCTACGCGCCCGTTCTTACGAACGGTACCTAATTAATTTAGAATTATCCCTAAGTTAATTTAAAAAGTCTTTAAATTACTCCTTTTATGAATTTATAAATACATATGAAAAATAAATAAATAAATAAATAAATATATACATATATATTCCCTCAGAGCTTAAGGTACATGAAGCCCGAAGGCTCATACCCCCGCATTAAAATCATAGGGATAAAACCGAAAATAATTTACAAAATACACTCCCAAATTTTGAAAATTTTCTAGGGTTTTTCTAAGTATTAAAAAATTAGTTGAGAGGTTTTAATATATGGTAATAGAGTAATAAGCAATACATACTTACTAAAATATTATGAATGTCAAAATAAGTAACTAGACACATAATAAGATATATGTTAATATACTAAGGATACTATAAACAGTAATACCTTATATATTAAAAGGCTAAAGATGCCCTAATAGGTAATATTAGATGTCCTAAAGATACCATATTGAATAGTTCCTTATATGTTAAAATTCTAAGAAATATAGCCTAATAAGTGATACTAAATGTAAACGTAGTAATAATACCATATATATACCTAAAATACTATAATGAGTTACGTATACTACAATATCAATAAAAATATATACATAAAAAAAAAAGACAACATCCTAATAACTACTATCATGCGAGTATACCAAATATATAATGTAATACATAATACCAAGAATACCATAATAATATCATATATGTACTAAAATACTAAAGTACAAACAAATACCATAGTAATATAATATCATATTGATAATGAGGACCCTAACACAATGATATATTGGAACCCTACATAGATATACAAAACTTGAATATTGCGCATTAAAAATACTAAAAGAAAAAAATAAAATAAAAAATATTACATTTAAATATTAAGCAATAAATATCTTACCTCCACAAAGAAAAGAAATCCTACAACAACGAAGACAAACCGATTAGTGTATCACAAAAGAAATTTAAACAACTATCACAATGATGAAATGCAACTTATAATAACAATGTTAAATCATGAGATAAATAAATAAATGGATATATATATAAACTCTTAACATAATCAACAATTATTTGTAACAATATAAACAACATAAATCCTAAATGTGGACATGTATACATTGAAATTAATAACAACAATAAGAACATAAAAATTCTATATAATACATACAAATATGACACTAACAAAAGCTTTAACAATAAAATACCACAATAATCATGGCAATAATAATACAACAATAATACTAACATGGTCAATGTAAAATATATATGTATATATATATATATATATATGTATGTACATACTAACAGTAAAATAAATGTATATTTATGTGTGTTGTGTGTACAACAGTGGGCAACAAAAACAGTAGAGGGAGGCAGGGGGCTCACCGGGTGTTCTCGTGGAGATGCCGGAGATCAGAGGTTGCCGGAGTTGCAGCAGAGAGGACTGGGTGGTTCGGGCGGCCATGGAGACGATGGAGAAGACGGCCGAGAGTGACGGCGACGACTCTATCTTTCTGGGTTGCAGGCATCCGTGGTGGGTCTGGCCGGAGGTTGATGGCTTGGCCGAGGGCTTTGGCTGGAGCAGAGGAGGGCCTTCAGCTTTGTTGTGGTTGGTTCATGGCTTCTGCAGAGAGGAACCGCTGGCGTGGTTGCAGCAGAGCTGTGGAGTCGCGGTTGTGAACTGCTGTGCAGCAGAGTAGAGATGCTCGACTGGTGTCTCGTTGGAGGTTTGCCGGAGTGGTGCTCAGCTGATGAGAAGACTGGAAGCAGAGGGGTACAAGGGAGGCTGTGGGGCTTGCTGAGTTGTGAGTGTGGTACAGCTGGGAGGCTCGTGGTCGGAGTTGCAGGCGAATATGGAGGCTGGGAGGTTGACGATGTTACGTGGGTGGTTCGCCGGAGTTGCAGCGGCAGAGAGCCGAGAATGGTCTCGGCAGGGGCTGGGGTCCGTGGTGGTGGCTGCTGGTGCGTGGGCTCGGGTTCGGCTGTTGGTGGTGATTGCCGGAGGTTGGGGCTGTCCTCCCGGAAGGCCGTGAGAAAGATATGGAGGAAGGGCTGTGGGGTTGAGTGAAGAAAGAAGAAGAAGAAGAAGAAATAGAAGAAGAAGCAGAACTGCTCTTGGCCTGCGCTGTGCGCCCCTTAGCTGTTTGGCGCCGCCTCCTCCTTGGCTTCGTGCCCCTCACCGTTTATAAAAAAATAAAATTTGAAAACCCTAATAAAAAACTTCCTTTCTTTGATTTTCTTTTTCTTTTTCTCTTTTTTTTTTATGCTTTTATTCTTATGGTAATGATGAAAAAGGAAATAATAATAATAATAATTATCATAATAATATTAGTATCAATAAGGTAATAATAATAATAATAATAATAATAGTAATAATAATAATAATAATAATAATAATACTACTACTAATAGTAAATAATAATAAATAATTATAGTAAAAATAAAAATTAAGACCCTATTGGTAAAATAATAATAATAATAATAATAATATTAATAAAGTAATAATACTAATATTAAAAGTAATAAATAATAATAATAATAATAATAATAATAATAATAATAATAATAATAATAATAATGATAACATTACTAAAAATAATAAAAATAATAATACCCAAAATAAGATACTAATGCTAATAATAATAATAATAATAATAATAATAATAATAAGGTAAAATAAAATAAAATAAAAATAATAGTAATAATAATCCAGAATAATTATAATAAATTAATAATAATAATAATAAATAATAAAAATAATTATAAGAAAGTAATAATAACGATAATAAAAATAATAATAATAAAAATAATAATAATAAAATAATAAAAGGGAACCCCTTGTTCTTTTTGGCTAGGGCAAAAATAGGGTGTCTACACATGTCACACACTTATTCACAATTAATCACATGCTTATTCAAACACCCATGGAAACAAATATTTTCATTAAAGTAAGGGTATTTTCAAACATGGAAACTAAATGTTTACATTAACTCTAGAATATTTACAAATATAGTAACAAACACTCACATTAAGTCAAGTAAATTCATATATATGAGGGCTAGATACATTAATCAAGGATGACTGCCTATATGGAAACTAAATATTCACATAACTAAAGATATCTACCTATATGGGAAGTAAATATTCACATTTATTACGGATATCTACCTATATGGAAACTAAGTATTCACATAATTAAAGATATCTACCTATATGGAAACTAAGTATTCACATAATTAAAGATACATACCTATATGGAAACTAAATATTCACATGATTAAGGATACATACCTATATGGAAACTAAATATATACATTAATTAAGGATGTCTACCTATATCGAAACCAAATATATGCATTAATTAAGGATGTTTACCTATATGGAAGCCAAATATATACATTAATTAAGTGTGTCTATCTGTATGGAAACTAAATATTCATATTAACTCCATGATATCTACAACTATGACAATATATATATTTACTAAGTCAAATGGGTTATAGTTTTAACAAATTACTTTATTCAAATATAGGCGTATTTTATTTACAAAATAAAGTGGTGTAATTAAAAGAATTAATAAATTTAAATTTGAAAAATTCCTAATTAATTATTGGCTCGACTCTCGTTTGTCCGCAGCGGAGTTGCCAAGCTGTCGCGACGTCCCGGAGCGCATATGCCCCGGGCAGCGAAATAAAAAATGTGTTTTAATATTTTTGGGGAAAACAATGAGGATTAGAGTCGCCACTAACCTTTTAGTATGGTTAGAACACATGATTACTACCCCATCAAGGGTAGAATGGGTCTATATTACCAGAGTTGGGGTCGGGAGTTTGGTTAGGCGAGGGGAAGGTACGAGCACCCCCTACGCACCCGTTCTTACGGACGGTACCTAATTAATTTGGAATTATCCCTATGTTAATCTAATAAGTCTTTCAAATTACTCCTCTATTAGTGAATTTACAAATATACATGCAATATAAATAAATAAATAAATAAGTGAATCATACAAAATATATATGTACTAGATATATTCCCTCAGAATTAAAGGTATGTGAAGCCCGAAAGCTCATGCCCTAGCATTAAAATCATAGGGAAAAAATCAAGAAAATATTTAAGAAAATACACTCCCAAATTTTGAAAATTTTTATAGGAAAATACTAGTATGGGAGGTTTAAATATATATATTAATAGGATAGTAAGTTAAGATATTATACTATCCCAATGCATATAATATTAATAATAACACATATCTACTAAAATATTATGAATACCCAAAATAAGTAATAAAATATCATATAAGATACTAAAGATACTATATACAAAAAAGGTAATACCCTAAATATTAGAATACTAATAAATATACACTAAATAAGAAATATAATCATACTAATAATATACAACATAGAATGAAATACTAAAAATGACATAATATTAAAATATAACCATATTCTTAATATAGACACTAAACATGAATAATAATGACCCTACATGTGAACATTAACTATGACAAGAACCCTAAACCCTAATATTGGATATAACCCGAATGTGAACATTACGTATAACATACCTAAACATATAAATATCAAACAATAATTCCCTTACATAAATAAGTACTATAATAACAACCATTCTAAATACATAAATATTAAACATGCAATAATAACAAACGACCCTAAATATGACAATTGGACATCAAAATAGTTGTAACAATAATAAACATGCAACCTGAATACTAGACATATAACCATATACTATAACATTAAGGATCCGACAATAAGAATATTAATAATTCCATGAATACAAAAGGTTAAACTATAAATATCAAAACAAATTCCAATTATAAAAATTTCATAACAATGATAATAAAACAATCAACCTATATAACAAATGCAATAAAAAAACTTACCGTGAATATTAAATATTAAACAAAATATAAAAACCCTGTAGAAGGAATGGTAATCCTTATATATATATATATATATAATAAACACAACCTAAGCATACTACAGTGGGTACTTACAGAGGGGGGATACAGTCGGAGAACTGGGGCTGGAAGTGGCGACGACAGCAAGGGTTGCCGGAGAAGACGACGACGGTGAAGGACAGCAAGGACCGCCGAAGACGACAACGGCAGTGATGGTTCCAGTGGCTCTCTCTTGCAGTAGTAGACTGCTGTGATGGAATGGAGGAGGATGGCCGAAGATGGCGACGACGTGGTTGCTGGGCTGGTATGACGACGGAGTAGGATCACGATGGTTGTGGCCTGGCTCAGGTGTGCGGCGGAGTGACACCGGAGCTGGAGGTGACGCTGGAGAATGGGGTCGTGGGCGATGGCTATAGTTGCTGGAGGGTGACGGTGGTCTAGTGCTGATGGTCTCGGCGACAGGTTGCTGCAAAAGCTCGTGACTACTATGCAGGGCTCTGTGAGGACGAAAGCTGGGCGAGTGGGATGGAGAGAATGAGGGGGATGGAAGAAGAGAAAGAAGAGGAAGATGGGGCTGCTATGCGGCTAGTTGCAGGAGATAAGAGATGAGAATGATAGGAGGCTGAGCGAAGCTAGGTTGAAGATGGAGCCCAAGGAAGATGGAGGCGGAGACCCAAGGGATGAGGGAGCGAACGTACAAGAAAAAGATAGCTTTTTATTTTACTTTTTGTGTTTCCTCCGGCTTGGTTGTGCGCCGTGTTGTGCACCCCCCTTATCCCTGCGAGAATGAGCCTATATATAGGCTATATCCCCAAAATCCCTAAGTGTATTAATAATAATAATAATAATAATAATAATAATAATAATAATATTAATACTAATAGCATTAATAATACTAATAATGATACTAAAAATAATAATAACAAGAACACTATTACTAATAATACCAATAATAAAAATAATAATGATAGCAATAATAATAATAATAATAATAATAATAATAATAATAATAATAATAAAAGTAATAAAAAATTATAATAACGATAATAATGATAATAGCAAAATAATAGTAAAGTACTAATAATATAGGAAAATAATAATAATAATAATAATAATAATAATAATAATAATAATAATAATAATAATAATAATATATCAAAAATAATAACAATAAAATAAATAATAATGAATAATAAAAATAATTATAGTAAAGTAATAATAAAATAAAGATAATAAAAATACTAGTAATAATAATAAAAATGAAAAATAATAATAATGATAATAAAAATACTAAAAAAAATAGTGATAATAAAATAGTAATAATAATAAAAATAAGGTAATAATAATAATAATAATAATAATAATAATAATAATAATAATAATAATAATAATAATAATAATAACAATAAGAAGGAACCCCTTGTTCTATTTGGTTAGGGCAAAAATAAGGTGTCTACAATGTGACTTCAAAATTTTACATTACAAAAGTCAAAGATAGTTTAAAAAATTCTACTAGCTGCCAAACATGATGAAGTAAAACTAATGAAAAATGTTGTCATTGTACCTAAGCTATGTTCAAAACATTTATGATACAAACACAACACATAGATAAAAAAATATCTTGTATAAAAAACTTTTGCAAAGGCATATCCCAACATCTGCTGGAGAAAATAAATTAAAGTGTTGTTTAATGATATTATAAAAATATATATTTAAGAAATAATTGTTCGTGATATATTTGTATGCACGCCGCCGGTATTTCTCCAAAACTTTGTCCTAATTTTTTGATGTTTTAAATCATAATTTTAATTAAATTAACTTAAACCTATTGTACATTATAATTTAAACATAAAATTATTTTGTGGCAATGCTAGAACTCTTTGCATGCATATGTTGTCTTTTATAAAAATATTAAATATACAATGCTGGAAATGAGGTAAATAAATTTAAAATAGAACATACAAACTTAAGATTTTGAATAAGTGATAAATAAGTTATTAATTCAAGGTAAAACATATTCTCTTTATCATAATGGACAGCACCATTGGACTTCAAAACTTGAGAACTACTACATTTAGTCCCACTATAATAGGAATATCAACAAATTAAAATGAAAATTGTTTTATACTATTTATATTAAAGAAATTATAAACAATTGTGAGGAGACAAAAAAAAATAATTATCACAATAATCATATGTATGAACGTCGATAGGTAAGTTCCCAAAAGATTTTAAAAAAATGACGTTATTGTTGTCTAAAGAGATTTGAAAGAGAGAAAACCTAAATCATTTTCCCCTAAACCCAATCGGATTTTGCAAACCATGCGTATAGTAAAATAGGATGGACAAAGAATCTGGGTTGCGTTAGAAACAATAAGGCAAGCTGAAAATATTTGTAAAAAATAAGTAAAAAGTTAGTTCTTAAGTTTTGGGAACTAGCAACAACTCCATTCAATGCCCTATAGTAAAAATTTGAAATATGTTTAAGGCATTTGGTATTATTGCAAAAAATTAGGAAAACAAAAATAAAAATATCAGAAACATAAACAAAAGTAAAAAACTAGAAACTAGCAACCTATTTCGTAACATTTATAAAAATAATACAAATTAAAACATAACTAAAAAAATGCACTTTTCATATTTAATAAAAATATTCAAAAATAATTACCAAAATAATAACATTGCAAATTATAAATATAAAAAAATTACGATAATAAAAATAAAATTTAAATAATGTATTATTTTTTTGGCTCTTAGCGAGCTCTTCTCCAAACTCATATAGCTTTTTGAGTGTTAGAAATGCATTTTTTTAATCGGAGCGACTATTGTAGACTTTCATAGTGGGGGTTACTCCCGCCAGCCTTCGTGTCTTCTACAACTTGACATAGATTCAAATATTCCACTTCTAAACACTTACTACCTTCGTCCAATTTTTTGCTCAAGTCAAATGGCTCAACGAGGGGTGCTAGTGCACTAACCACTGCACTCATACTTTGCCTCCTATCTAAGGAAGTATGGGTGCAGTGGTATGCAAGGTTTGCCACCTTGCATAACCCATCCAAGATCTCTTTTGTAGGATCCAATGAGCAATCCAACAACTTTCTAGTACTTTCACACCTATCAATATTGTCATTCTTAAACAGATACATGAGGTGAATTTTTTTATTTCACATGTCTTCGTGTACTGTTTTTTTTTTCCCATAATAAGTTCCATCAAAATAACTGCAAAGGCAAAAACATCTAGCTTTGAACTCAACCTAGCACCACTTGTTAGGAGTTAGTATGATCATAGCTAGAATATGTGTTCATGAAAAAGGAAAAAAAAAAAAAACACAAGATACAAATTCATGCTTCATAATGAATCAAATTACATCATATGACAATCACTCTTAAATATAATAAATGTGGTGACAAATAATTTATAGAAGTTATTTAAAAAAAAAATAATACGTGTTTGAACAAATTATGAGTAACTAATTAATATGTGACTTCGAAAGTTTACATTACAAAAGTCAAAGATAGTTTAAAAAATTTTACTAGCTACCAAACAAGATGAAGTAAAACTAAAGAAAAATGTTGTTAATGTACCTAAGCTATGTTCAAAACATTTATGATACACACACAACACATAGATAACAAAATATCTTGTATAAAATACTCTTGCAAAGGCATATCCCAACATTTGCTAGAGAAAATAAATTTAATTATTATTTAATGATATTATAAAAATATATAATTAAGAAATGATTGTTTGTGATTAATTGTTTGTGATATATTTGCATGCGCAACGCCCATCTTTCTCCAGAACTTTGTCCTAATTTTTTGATGTTTTAAATTATAATTTTTTTTTTTTTAGTAAAAGAGGGTGGCACCTCCATTTATTTATGAATATAGCCTCACTTTTGGTGGAGGAATACTGTGGTTATAAGTTAAAACAAACCAACCAAACTATGACAACCAAACCTTAACATAACTAACAAAGGAGATAAAAACAAAAACAACCAACATAAAAAATGAAATATACCAAACGAAACTCTAGAGTTGAACTAACGACGAACGGCAATGAGACCCCACCTATCCATCTAAAGGATACCTTTTAGATAATGTGGTAGAAGGTGTTGTTCTTCATAAATTATATTGTTTCCCATTTCTCCTTCCTTAGCAAGAAAATCAGCCGCACTATTGCCTTCCCTATATTGATGCATCACAAAGACATTCAGTCCTTCTAACTCTGCAATGAGCTCCTCCCAAAATTCCCAAAGTTGCCACAAAGTACATCTACCTTTCCGAAGCCAATCAACTACAATTCGCGAGTCACTTTCAAAAATCACATTCACATAATGCAAACGTTTGCACAAATGAATTCCTTTCCCGATAACTTTTAATTTCGCACTATTATTCATACCATTTCCAAAATAACTTTAAAAAGCTGCTTTTACCATGTCATGGCAATCTCGAATAATTCCTCCACCTCTTGACGTACCAGGATTGCCTCTACAACTCCCATCACAATCGAGTTTTATCCACCCTACTGTAGGTTTAACTCACGAAATAATTTTTTCAGGCCTGTTGCAAACTCCCTGATGCTTAATTTGAAACTCATTCAAAATCCTAATGTTCAACTTCTTCAATTTTTGAAAAGAATTGGTGCTCTCGGCAATAAAACTAACCCAGAATCAAACACTTCTACACATCTAATCTGCACTTTGATAAACTCCTTCCATTTGTTTTACATCTTCGATTCCATAGGCACCACATAATCAAACATAGAATCAGCCTGATTAAAATACCTTTAATAGACAATTTTTGAGCATAGTGGAATGGATTCGCCATTTTGTTTTTCCTAGGAAGAGATCGTTGGAAAGGAATCCCCAACGCCAGACTAGCCCGACGCCAAACCTCTGAAGCCACCTCACCTAAAGAAAGGATATGATCAATGTTTTCCTGACTTCTCTAAAGGCAACAATCACAAGTCCAAGCCATTGATATTCCTTTGGCATGAATTCTATCATCTATAGCCAAGCATCTAAACTAAGCTCTCCATAAACACATTGAGATTATTATGGGCAATAAAGAATGCCAAAACCAGTCATTCCACAAAAAATAATCACCTCTGCTCCTCACTGCCTCCCAAGCTGTTTTGGTAGAAAAATTAGTGTCTAGGACAGGCTTCCAGACAAAAATATCCTGCCCACTTTTACCTGCCGGCATATGGTGCAAATTTTCTCTTGTTTTATCAGCACCAACCAACTCTCATACTAAATCAGATTTCCAATTATTATTTTGCCAACAATCCTTAATACACAGTTTCTTGTTCAAAATATCCTCAGTGCTCATAGATAACAGGCTTGATGACAGCCACCTGTCGAACCAAAAAGAAGAGTTCCCACCTCTCACCAAAATTTTGACATTATCCATAACTTCTGGAATGGTGGCCATAATTGATTTCCAAAATCGAGAGTCATTTGGTCTCCCCTTCCTTATTAATAAATGATCATTTTTGCAATATTTAGCCCTGAAATACCTGCCCATAGATTGTTAGAAATGAGCAATCTAAAGGCAAATTTCATGAGAAGAGATTTTTGAACTTCCTTAAGATCTCTCAGGCCCAGACCCCCTTCCGAGGTAGGTTTACAAATTTTCCCCCAAGAGCGCCAATGAATCTTCCTTTTATCTTTCACCTCTCCCCATAAAAAATTAGGAAGAAGAGAGTTAATGCGAGAATATGTGACCTGCAAAACCTTAATAACAGACATCAAATGAATAGGCATGCTAGGCAACACATGTCTTAATAAAATCAATCTTCCACCTTGCAAGAGCAACTTAGATTTACACCCTGCAATTTTCTTTCTAATCTTCTTCACAAAAGGCTCCAATGTCCTGGAAGACAATTTTCCAGACACCAAAGGCACACCCAAATATATAACTGGGAATTTACCTTCCATGAAACCCAAGATTTTCCATAAACCACACTTTCGAGCGAGGGTGATGTATTTTGAAAGGAATAACGCTGACTTAGTCTTATTGATTTTTTGACCCGACTACTTATCATACCTTTCCAAAGCGTAAACTAAATTTCTAATAGACCTCTTCCCACCATTCGCAAAATTAAGAATATCATCCGCATATAGCAAATGTCAAACCAATGGAGTCCCAATCGGATGATTAAATTTACCAATCCGACCAGTCTCATAGTTTTTCCTAAGCAACCTTCTCAAAACCTCCTCCATTATGATGAATAAATAAGGAGAGAGTGGATCCCCTTGCCGCAAGCCTCTCATAGAATTAAAAAACCCTTTAAAGGTTTCGTTCATCAAAATAGAAAACCATGGGGACTCCACACAATTTTTAATGAGCTTGCAAAACCTCTTAGAGAATCCAAAAGCCTTAAGAACCTCCACAAGAAAATTCCAATTCACTCTATCATAAGCCTTAGCCATATCAAGTTTTATCATCACATTGCCGCAAGCTATTTTTTTATTCAAAGACTGAACCAATTCTTGAGCTAGTGTAATATTTTCAAAAATACTTCGCCCAGGAATAAAAGTACCTTGTTCATCCGAGACCAAATTATCACAACCTCAGTTAGTCTAAAAACAATAATCTTGGAAAGAATTTTTTAAGCCATGGAGCATAAACTAATAGGCCAAAATTTATCAAAGCCAGAAGGATTATCCACCTTCGAAATTAAAACAATAAATGAAGAAGAAAAAAACTTTGAAAGAGTAGGGCCATGAAAAAAATCCATTGCCGCATCCAAAAGATATTTTTTTACAATGTCCCAGCAAGATTTATAAAATTTAGAGCCAAATCCATCCAGTCCCGGACTGCTTTCTTTGGGAATGGAGAATACCGCTCTTTTAACTTCTTCTTCTGTCGGTTCGGTGCAGAGGAAATTATTATCAACATATGAAATTTGCCTTTGAATTAACTCGAAGAGATCACATGGTTCAACTGCTAAAGACTCTGAAAGAAAATTATGGAAAAAAATAGTTACCTCATTATGAATTGCTTCTGCACCCTCCAATATCCTCCCATCGTTCAGAACCATACGGTCTATACGACTCTTATTCCGCTTTTGATTGATAACTAAATGAAAGAAATTCAGAGTTTTGATCCCCCTCAGTCAACAATTTTTTTTTTTTTTCGCAATTTGTCCTAGGCGAGATGCTTCCCTCTTCTCCCACACCTGAATCTCCAACTTAGTAGTCAAGTTATCAGCTTCGACGTCTTCAGAAACCTGCTTGTAGTTGATTTTCTTGATATTCCATCCTTTCCTCAAGAGCTTTTAAATTTTCTTCCACTCTCCCAAAGACATTTTTATTCCATGTTCATAATGCAACTTTAGTTCTCTTAAGGCGAATAGCAAGTTTCAGAAGACCCGAGGCTGAGTCATTCCTGATCCAGGCATCTTTAACGTGCGACAAAAACATATCATGCGAGCTCCACATATTCAAGAACCGAAATGGGGTGGGGCCATACCGAGAGAAAGACGTATTTGTATACACCACCATAGGGCTATGATAAGATGATTTCCGACTTAGATATTTGAATTGAGCCGAACCATATAGGTTGGAAAAACCATTATTAATAAGAACACGGTCAAACTTAGCCCAACTAAGAGCCACCCCTTCATGGCCATTTCACCACAACATTCGTGAGCCTGTGTTTGAAAAATCAAAGAGACCACAATGATGTAAGTAGTCATTAAACTCCATCATAGGTAACAGTGGTCTTGGGTTTCCACCAATTCTTTCAGTATCCGTTCGAATCACATTAAAATCACCCATGACCAACCAAGGAAAGCCTAATTGGCACTCCTCCAGTTACCATTATAACTCCCTTCTTTCAACATAAAAACATTTGGCATAGACAAAACTCATCAAAATTCTAGTCCTTTCACACCTATCAATATTGTCATTCTTAAACAGATACACGAGGTGAATTTTTTCATTTAAAATGTCCTCGTGTACTATTTTTTTTCCCCATAATAAGTTCCATCAAAATCACTGCAAAGACAAAAACATCCACCTTTGAACTCAACCTACCACCATATGTTAGGAGTTTGTATGATCATATCTAAAATATGTGTTCATGAAAAAGGGAAGAAAAAAAACACAAGATACGAATTCATGCTTCATAAGGAATCAAATTGCATCATATGACAAATACTCTTAAATATAATTAATGTAGTGACAAATAATTTATAGAAGTTATTTTTTAAAATAATAATACTTATTTAAAAAAAATTACGAATAATTAATCATTATGTGACTTCAAAATTTTACATTGCAAAAGTCAAAGATAGTTTAAAAAATTCTACTAGCTGCCAAACATGATGAAGTAAAACTAATGAAAAATGTTGTCAATGTACCTAAGCTATAAAACATTTATGATACACAAATAACACATAGATATAACAAAATATCTTGTATAAAATATTCTTGCAAAGGCATATCCCAACATTTTCTAGAGAAAATAAATATAATTATTGTTTAATGATATTATAAAAATATATAACTAATAATAATTGTTTGTGATATATTTGCATGTGCGACGCCAGTCTTTCTTCAAAACTTTGTCCTAATCAAATTTTTTGATGTTTTAAATCATAATTTTAATTAAATTAACTTGAACCTACTGTACGTTATAATTTGAACATAAAAATTTTTAGTGGCAATGCTGGAACTCTTGGCATGCATATCTTGTCTTTTATAAAAAATTTATATATACAATGCTGGAAATGAGGTAAATAAATTTAAAACAGAACAGATTAACTTAAGATTTTGAATAATTGATAAATTAGTTAAGAATTCAAGGTAAAACATATTCTCTTTATCATAATGGACAGCACCATTGGAATTCAAAACTCAAGAAGTACTATATTTAGTCCCACTAGAATAGGAAAATCAACTGATTAAAATAAATTTTTTTTTAAACTATGTATGCTAAAAGAAATTATAAGCAATTGGGAGGAGACAAAAAAAATAATTATCACAATAATCATATGTATGACCGTCGATAGGTAAGTTCCCAAAGGATTTCTAAAAAATGACATTATTGTTGTCTAACGAGATTTGAAAGAGAGAAAACCTAACCCATTTTCCCCTCAACCCAATCAGATTTTCCAAACCATGCGGATTGTAAAATAGGATGGAAAAAGATCTGGGTTGTGTTAGAAACTATAAGGCAAGCTGAAAATATTTGTAAAAAATAACTAAAAAGTTAGTTCTTAAGTTTTGGAACCTAGCCGTAACTCCATTCGATGCCCTGTAGTAAAAATTTGAAATATGTTTATGGCGTTTGGTATTATTGCAAAAAAAAAATAGGAAAACAAAAATAAAAAATCATAAACATAAACAAAAGTAAAATACTAGAAACTAGCAAACTATTTCATAACATTTATAAAAATAATACAAATTAAAACATAATTAAAAAAATGCTCTTTTCATATTTAAATCAAAATATTTTAAAAAAATATTACAAAAATAATAACACTGCAAATAATAAATATAAAAAAACTACAATAATAAAAATAGAATTTAAATAATGTACTACTTTTTTGGCTTTTTGGGAGCTCTTCTCCAAAGACATATCTTTTTAAGTGTTAGAAATGCATTTCTTAATTGGAGTGACAATTTTATATGTAGACACCCTATTTTTGCCCTAGCCAAATAGAACAAGGGGTTCCCTCTTATTGTTTTCATTATTATTTTTTTACCTTATTATTATCATCATTATTATTACTGGTATTTTTATTATTACTTTCTTATAATTATTTTTATTATTATTATTATTATTATTATTATTAATTTACTATAATTATTCTGGATTATTATTACTATTATTTTTATTTATTTATTTATTTATTTTTTACCTTATTATTATTTTAATTATTATTATTATTATTATTATTATTATTATTATTATTAGCATTAGTATCTTATTTTGGTTATTATTATTTTTATTATCTTCATGTTATCATTATTATTATTATTATTATTATTAATTTTTACTTTTAATATTAATATTATTACTTTATTTTTATTAGTATAATTATTATTATTATTTTACTGATAGCATCTTTATTATTTTTAATTTTATTTTTACTATAATTATTATTATTTACTATTAGTAGTAGTATTATTATTATTTATTATTGATGTTATTATTATTATTATCCTTATATTATTACTATAATAATTATTATTATTATTATTTCTATTTTCATTATTACCATAAGAATAAAAGTAAAAAAAAATAAAAATAAAAAAAAATCAAAAAAGGAAATTTTATTTAGGGTTTTCAAATTTTTTTTTTTTTATATAAGGGCAGGGTGCGCTGCGTGCAGAGGCAGAGGCCAAGGGGCAGCGGGGCGCACAGCCAAAGAGAAAAAAAAAAGGGGCGAAGACCAAAAAAAAAAAAAACCTTGCTGCCTGCTTCTCCCTCCTTTGTTGTTTCCCGAGTCTCTCTTTCAATCTCTCCCTCATCTCTCTTCATTCCTCCAAATCTCTTACAGTGAGATCTGCAAATACCCCCATCCGTCACTCTGGCATCCCTCCGTCTCCGCCCAGCCACTCTCTAGCAGCCAGCCTTCTCTCTTACATAATCTAGAGCATCGAAGACCACCGCCCAGCAACCCCACAGTCCCTTCGACGCCCTCACGCACGTCATCTCGTCGGCAACCACAAGCACCATCTCCTTTCCCCTTGGGTCGTGGCTCCAACGATAGCAGCAGCAGCTTCAACCATCACCGGCGTTCTCTATCAATACCAGACTGAACTCGAACCTCCGGCGAGCCTCCTCACCAGGCTACCCGCAGCAGTCTCCGCACAGCCCACGAACCACAGTCTTCCAACAACTCTACTGCAACCACCCTCAAGCTCTGGCGATCCACTTCCGACGGCTCCCTATTCTCTATCATACCAATATCGCGCCAGCAATGGAACTCCACTATGCCGTCACCACCGCCATCGCTCACTACTCCAGCCTCTGCAATCACCAACCTCCGATGCCAGTCCCTCTGACGCCGCCGTTCGCAGCTGTCGTACACTTCTTCGGCGTCTCCATGGCAACTCCGGCGATGCCCCTCCTCTCAGCAGCCGCAGTTCTTCACAGTCGACCCAACCTCTGGAAGTCATAGCCGCCCACGCCGACACCAGCACCTAGAGCTCTAGCTTCTCCCCGGTGAGTTCCCTGCCTCCAAACACACATACACACACACACACACTGTACATAGACAGAGCACACATGCACTCACACTGTCACACACATGCCTGGATACACATGAAGTTTACTTGTTTTCTATTTTTTATTTTTATTGTACATTTAATTGGAGCTTTATATATTTGTATAACTAACATTAATATATTTTTCACAGGATTTTTCCACCTTTTACTATAATATTAATTCAGGTTTTATATATATATTTAACATCAATTCGTTTTTATTGCAGGATTTTTCTTTACTTTAGGATGTCGGTTACTTTAGGTTTAAATTCGTTTAGGGTAGTAATTATTTATATATATATATATATATATATATATATATTTTTCAATGTGTTGGCTATTTTTCATTTAGGGTTTTGGATTTATTGTATTTAATCATTAGGTTTGTCTTATTGTTATTACATTATTCATCTTTATTTGTTATATTTAATTACGGTTCTTGATCAATTGTTTTTGAATATTGTTTACATACTTATATTATTATTGTTATTAATCGTATTGTATATTAATGTTAATGTTAATTTGTTGTCATACTTATCCTTGCATATCTATATAGTGATTTTAGAATCGATTTGTTTCCTAATTGTATAGTTTACGTGTTAATTATAGGATTAATTTATTTAATTATTTCCATATTGTACATGTTATCATTAATTATGTGTTAATATTAAGGTAGGTTTGGTATTATTAAAATATGCTTATTATCATTATTAGTATTAGTATTGCTGTAATTATTATCTTTATTATTATATACATATACATATACATATGTATGTTTTTAGATGTGTGGTATTATTTTATATTATTATTATTATTATTATTATTATTATTATTATTATTATTATTATTATGCAGGTATATATATATATATATATATATGTGTTAAAATAGATGTTATTATTACTATTAGTGTACGTATATATATTTGAGTTACGTATTATTATTGCAATATATAAGAGTACAGGTCATTTATTATTATCATACATACATATTCATATGCTAAGGTAGCGTTATTATTATGTGATATTATTATTAGTATATAATTATTATTCTTTAATTATTTATGTAGTGTCATTGTGCTATCATTGTATGTTATTATTACAGTATAGCTTGCAATATTAATATGATATTATTAGTATATGAATATTATTATAGTATTATGTTTTCATTATTGTTACTATTGTTATTACTTTTTATTATTATTAATATCAAATATTCTTTGTACTTTTGTTTCTCAGGTATATTCAAATTTTGTATTATGTATTATGATATTTACTCTTATTATTTTATTTTACTATTTATTTTCGTGTTCGTAAATCCCTATGATTTTAATGCTAGGGTATTAGCCTTCGGGTTTCACGTACCTTTAAGCTCTGAGGGAATATATATGTATATATTATATTTATTTAATTTCCATGTGTATTTATAAATTCATAAAAGGAGTAATTTAAAGACTTACTAGATTAACTTAGGGATAATTCCAAATTAGTTAGGTACCGTTCATAAGAATGGGCGTGTAGGGGGTGCTCGTACCTTCCCCTCGCATAACCGAACTCCCGACCCCAGCTCTAGTAACGTAGACCGATTCTACCCCTAGTGGGGTAGTAATCATGTGTTCTAACCACACTAAAAGGTTAGTGGCGACTCCGACATTCCTTGTTTTCCCTGAAAATATTTAAACTACATTTTTAATTTCGCCGCTCGGGGCACACGCGCTCCGGGACGTCGCGACAGTATACTTTATTCTGCATAGTGGTGGTTCCCCCACCAGCCTTCCTGCCTTCTACAGGTTGACATAGATTCAAATATTCCACTTCTGAACACTTACTACCCTCGTTGAATTTCTACCTCAAGTCGAATGGCTCAACCAATGGTGCAAGTGCACTAACCACTGCACTCATACTTGGCTTCCTATTTGAGAGAGTATGTGTGCAGTGGCATGCAAGGTCAGCCACTTTGCATAAGCTATCAAAGATCTCTTCTATTGGATCCAATGAGCAATCCAATAGGTTTCTTGTCCTTTCACACCTATCAATATTGTCATTGTTAAACAGATACACGAGGTGAATTTTTTCATTTGACATGTCCTCGTGTACTTGTTTTTTTCCCATACTAAGTTCCATCAAAATCACTCCAAAGGCAAAAACATCCAGCTTTGAACTCAACCTACCACCACCTGTTAGGAGTTAGTATGATCATAGCCAAAGTATGTGTTCATGAAAAAGGAAAAAAAAAACAGATGATATGAATTCATGCTTCATAAGGAATCAAATTGCATCATATGATAAATACTCTTAAATATAATTAATGTAGTGACAAATGATTTATACAAGTTATTTTTTAAAAGAAATTAATATTTGCTTGAACAAATTAGGAGTAATTAATTAATATTTGACTTCAAAAATTTATATTACAAAAGTCAAAGATAGTTTAAAAAATTCTAGTAGCTGCCAAACATGATGAAGTAAAACTAATGAAAAATGTTGTCAATGTACCTAAGCTATGTTCAAAACATTTATGATACACACACAACACATAGATAACAAAATATCTTTGTATAAAATACTCTTGGAAAGGCATATCCCAACATCTACTGGAGAAAATAAATTTAATTATTGTTTAGTGACATTATAAAAATATAAAATTAAGAAATATATTTTTGTGATATATATGCATACGCAATGCCCGTCTTTCTCCCTAACTTTGTCCTAATTTTTTGATGTTTTAAATCATAATTTTAATTAAATTTACTTCAACCTATTGTACGTTATAATTTAAACTTTAAAACATTTAGTGGGAATGCTAGAACTTTTGGCATGCATGTGTTGTCTTTTATAAAAATATTAAATATACACTGCTGGAAATGAGGTAAATAAATTTAAAACAGAGCATATTAACTTAAGATTTTGAAAAATTGATAAATAAGTTAAGAATTCAAGGTAAAACATATTCTTCTTTATTATAATGGACACCACCATTGGAATTCAAAACTCGAGAACTACTATATTTAGTCCCACTAGAATAGGAAAATCAACTAATTAAAATAAAAAGTTTTTTTATACTATGTACATAAAAGCAATTACAAACAATTGGGAGGAGTTGAAAATAATATTTACAACAATAATCGTATGTATGACCGTCGACAGGTAAGTTCCAAAAGGATTTCAAAAAAATGATGTTATTGTTGTCTAATGAGTTCTGAAAGAGGGAAAACCTAAAACATTTTCCCTTGAACCCATTCAGATTTTGCAAACCATATGGATAGTAAAAAAGGATGGACAAAGAATCTGCGTTGCGTTAGAAACAATAAGGTAAGCTGAAAATATTCGTAAAAAATAAGTAAAAAGTTAGTTCCTAAGTTTTGGGAGCTAGACGCAACTCCATTCAATGCCCTGTAAAAAAAAAAATTGAAATATGTTTATGGTGTTTGGTATTATTGTAAAAAATTAGGAAAACAAAATAAAAAATCAGAAACATAAACAAATGTAAAAAACTAGAAACTAGCAACCTATTTCGTAACAGTTATAAAAATAACACAAATTAAAATATAACTAAAAAAATGCATCTGTCATATTTAAATCAAAATATTACAAAAAATAATAACATTGCAAATTATAAATATAAAAAATTAAGATAATAAAAATTAAATTTAAATAATGTATTACTTTTTTGGCTCTTTGGGAGCTTCTCCAAACTCATATTGCTTTTTAACTGTTACAAATGCATTTTTTAATCAGAGCGACTATTGCAGACTTCATTCTGCGTAGTGGGGGTTCCCCGCCAGCCTTTCTATCTTCTACAGCTTCACATAGATTCAAATATTCCACTTCTGAACACTTACTACCTTCGTCCAATTTTTGGCTCGAGGCGAATGGCCCAACTAGTGGTGCTAGTGCACTAACCACTGTACTCATTCTTGGCCTCCTATGTGAGGAAGTATGCATGTCGTGGCATGCAAGGTCAGCCACCTTGAATAAGCTATTGAAAATCTCTTCCGTAGGATCCAATGAGCAATCCAACAACTTTCTAGTCCTTTCACACCTATCAATATTGTCATTCTTAAACAGATACAAGTGGTGAATTTTTTCATTCGACGGGTCCTCGTGTACTACATTTTTTCCCGTAATAAGTTCCATCAAAATCACTCCAAAGGTAAAAACATCCAGCTTTGAACTCAACCTACCACCACCTGTAATGACCCAAAGAATAATAGTATTTAAATAATAATTAAGAGAGTGAAAAAATGGAAACAGAGGGAGCTCTTTTCCAAAATCATATAGCTTTTTGAGTGTTAGAAATGCATTTTTTTAATCGGAGCTACTATTGTAGACTTCATTCTGCATAGTTGGGGTTCCCTCACTAGACTTCCAATCTTCTACAACTTGATGTAGATTCAAATATTCCACTTCTGAACACTTACTACCTTCGTCCAATTTCTAGCTCGAGTCAAATGGCTCAACCAGCGGTGCTAGTGCACTAACCACTGCACCCATTCCTGGCCTCCTATCTGAGGAAGTATGCGTGTGGTAGTATGCAAGGTTAGCCACCATGTATAAGCTATCCAAGATCTCTTTCGTAGGATCCAATGAGCAATCCAACAACTTTCTAGTCCTTTCACACCTATCAATATTGTTATTCTTAAACAGATACACAAGGTGAATTTTTTCATTTGACATGTCCTTGTGTACTGCTTTTATTCCTGTAAGAAGTTCCATCAAAATCACTCAAAAGGCAAAAACATCTAGCTTTGAACTCAACCTACCACCACCTGTTAGGAGTTAGTTTGATTATAGCTAGAATATGTGTTCATCAAAAAGGAAAAAAGAAACACAAGATAACAAATTCATGCTTCATGAGGAATCAAATTGCATCATATGACAAACACTCTTAAATATAATTAATGTACTGACAAATAATTTATAGAAGTTATTTTTAAAAAAATAAATAAATAATATTTGTTAGAACAAATTAGGAGTAATTAATTAATAGGTGACTCCAAAATTTTACATTACAAAAGTCAAAGATAGTTTAAAAAATTCTACTAGCTGTGAAACATGATGAAGTAAAACCAATTAAAAATGTTGTCAATGTACCTAAGCTATGTTCAAAACTTTTATGATACACACACAACACATAGATAACAAAATATCCTGTAAAAAAAAAAAAATTTGCAAAGGCATATCCCAACATCTGTTGGAGAAAATAAATTTAATTATTGTGTAATGAAATTATAAAAAAATATAATTATGAAATAATTGTTTGTGATATTTTTTATGTGTGCCGACCGTCTTTGTCCAAAACTTTGTCCTAATTTTTTGATGTGTTAAATCATAATTTTAAATAAATTTACTTCAACCTACTATACATTATAATTTAAACATAAAAACATTTAGTTGCAATGGTGGAACTCTTGGAATGCAAATGTTGTCTTTTATAAAAATATTAAACATGCAATGCTACAAATGAGGTAAATAAATTTAAAACAGAAGAGATTAACTTAAGATTTTGAAAAATTGATAAACAAGCCAAGAATTCAAGGTAAAACATATTCTTCTTTATCATAATGGACAACACCATTGGAATTCAAAACTCAAGAACTACTATACTTAGTCCCACTAGAATTGGAAAATCAACTGATTAAAATGAATTTTTTTTATACTATGTACATTAAAGCAATTATAAACAATTAGGAGGAGTTAAAAAAATAATTATCATAACAATCATTTGTATGACCGTCCACAGGTAAGTTCCCAACGGATTTTCAAAAAATGGCGTTATTGTTGTTTAATGAGATTTGAAAGAGAGAAAACAAAAACCATTTTCCCCTGAACCCAATCAGATTTTGCAAACAACGCCGATAGTAAAAAAGGATGGAAAAGGAATCTAGGTTGCGTTAGAAACAATAAGGCAAACTGAAAATATTTGTAAAAAATTAAGTAAAAAGTTAGTTCTTAAGTTTTGGTACCTAGCCGCAACTCCATTCAATGCCCTGTAGTAAAAATTTGAAATATGTTTATGGTGTTTGGTATTATTGAAAAAAAATTAGGAAAACAAAAATAAAAAATCAGAAACATAAACAAAAGTAAAAAACTACAAACTAGCAACCTAGTTCATAACATTTATAAAAGTAATACAAATTAAAATATAATTAAAAAAATGCTCTTTTCATATTTAAATCAAAATAATAAAAAGTATTACAAAAATAATAACATTGCAAATAACAAATATAAAAAAATTATGATAATAAAAATGAAATTTAAATAGTGTATTACATTTTTGGCTCTTTGGGAGCTCTTCACCAAAGTCATATAGCTTTCTGAGTGCTAGAAATGCATTTTTCAATCGAAGCCACTATTGTAGACTTCATTCTGCATAGTTAGGGTTCCCTGGCCAGCCTTCTTGTCTTCTACAACTTGACATAGATTCAAATATTCCACTTCTTAACACTTACTACATTCTTCCAATTTCTGGCTAGAGTTGAATGGCTCAACCAGCGGTGCTAGTGCACTAACCACTACACTCATACTTGGCCTCCTATTTGAGGAAGTATGCGTGTAGTGGCATGCAAGGTCAACCACCTTGCATAAGTTATCCAAGATCTCCTCCGTAGGATCCAATGAGCAATCTAGTAGGTTTCTTGTCCTTTCACACCTATCAATATTGTCATTGTTAAACAGAAACACGAGGTGAATTTTTTCATTTGACATGTCCTCGTGTACTGGCTTTTTCCCCATAATAAGTTCCATCAAAATCACTCAAAAGGCGAAAGCATCTAGCTTTAAACTCAACCTACCACCACCTGTTAGGAGTTAGTATGATCATAGCTAGAATATGTGTTCATAAAAAAGGAAAAAAGAAACACAAGATATGAATTACTCTACTATTATTATTTTTATTATTTTTATGATTCTTATTATTTCTATTTTATTATTACTTTACTATAATTATTTTTACTATTTCTATTTATTATTATTGTTAGTATTATCATTTTCAAATCTTATCATTATTACATTACTATTATTATTATTAATATACTATAATTTTTATTATTATTAGTATTATTATTATTACTATATTTATTATTACCTTAAAAGTATAAAAAGAAAAAAAAGAAAAAGAAAAAAGAAAAGAAGGAGTTTAGGGTTTCTTTCTTTTTATAAATAAGAAGGTAGGCAAGAGGGGAAGGGGAGCGGCTGGGAGCCTCCACACACGCACAACTCTTATTCTCTCCCTCATGCCTTCTTCCTTCTTCCCTCTTCCCTCACACAAGCAACCATCCCAGAGACAACGCTCAGCTGCCGGAAGCCCACCCTCATTCTCACCTGCCCTCTCACAGCAGCATCAGCCTCACATCTGTCCACTGTCTTACCCAAACACTCCACCCTTCCAAGACAGCAGACCTCTCCGGTCATCCTCACCGGCAGATGACGGCCAGCACCAACCTCACCCACTAACGAGGAGCTCATACACAGCCCCATCCTGTAGCCCAACACAGCATCACCATCACCGTCGCTCACTCCCACCGCTATACACCGTCCCGCCCATACCCTCATCCAACCAAGTCTCCTTGTTTTTCCGTCGCTGCTGCCGCTGGCGGTGATGACCAGAGGCCCGTTGTTATTGTTGCTGTAGCTGCTTCTCTCTCGACATACTCTCTCTGTGTGCACCACACCGCCAACATAGCAGCCACTGCCGCTGCCTCAATCCTCCTTCACAGCATCCTCAGTCCCCCTCACATTCACTCACAACACAATATCTCACAGCACAGCCACCATCCTCACAGCACAACCACCATCTTTACCTAGAAAAAACACGTGCTGCACACACAGATTAAACACACGCTGCACACACAAATTATACACACAAGAACACACACAAAAAACACACAAACACACAGAAAATACACACAGTTCAAGAACACAAACACACAACACGCACACAGCAGCAAACACACAACACACAGAGCAGCACACACACCAACTTACGCACACAGTAGCACACAGTAGCACACAAACACACAACACGCACACACTGCACACACACTAACTCATGCACACAAAAGCACACAAGCACACACTGCAAACACTAAACACACATTGTATGTTATTATTGTAATTATCATGTTTATATTTATTATAATATTATCAGGTTTTTATATTACTATCATATATTATTATTAATGGGATCTTTAATGTGTTTATGATATTGAGTTAAATTTTTTTTAGTCATCGCATCATGTTTATACCTATCTTGATTTTTGGGTTTTTATTGTTATGATATTTTATTATGTATTATTTACTATTATTATATTGTCATGTTATTATGTAGTTTTATTACGTATATTAGTATGGTGTTATTATGATATTATATACTACTATTATAGTATTCCATTGTATTATTAATATAATATTCTTAGTATAAGGTTGTTATTACATTCTTTTAGTGTTCTTATTATTGTTTGTGTTTTAATACTATTACTAATATTAAATATGTTTAGTATTTTTGTATATTTATATTTTTTATTACGTATTAGGGTATTTGTTTTTATTATTATTTATTTTCATGTGCGTATTTCCCTATGATTTTAACGCGAGGGTACAAGCTTTCGGGCTTCATGTACCTTTGGTTATGAGGGATTATATATATATATATATATTACATATATTTTTGTATAATTTGTTTACTTATTTATTTTGCATGTTTATATGTAAATTCACAAAAATAGTAACCTATAGAATTTTTAAATTTACTTAGGGATAGTTTCATAATTAATTAGGTACCGTTCGTAAGAACGGGCGCGTAGATGGTGCTTATACCTTCCCATTGCATAACCGAACTCCCGACTCCAGCTTTGGTAACGCAGACCCATTCTACCCTTAATCGGGTAGAAATTAAGTGTTCTAACCACACTAAAAGGTTAGTGGAGTCTCCAATATTCCTATTTTTCCCTAAAAACATAAAATAATTTTATTTTGCCACCCCGGGGCACCCGCGCTTTGGGACATCACGACAACTGGGTGACTCCGCTGGGAACATATAGAGAGTGGACCCAGTAATTAATTAGAAATTATCCCGAACTCCAATTTAATAAATCTTTTAGTTGCTCCTCATTTTGTGAATATTAATTGTAAATATTTTCTTTTCAAATTTTTAATATTAATTGTAAATATTTTCTTTCCAAATTTTTAGATAAGAATATTAATTGTAAATATTTTCTTTCCAAATTTTTAGCTAAGAATATTAGTTGTAAATATTTTCTTTCCAAATTTTTAGATAAGAATATTAATTGTAAATACGTTATTTTCAAAATTTTAATATTAATTGTAAATATTTTCTTTCCAAATTTTTAGATAAGATTATTAATTGTAAATATTTTCTTTCCAATTTTTTTTTAGATAAGAATATTAATTGTAAATATTTTCTTTCCAAATTTTTAGATAAGAATATTAATTGTAAATATTTTATTTCCAATTTTTTTTAGATAAGAATATTAATTGTAAATATTTTCTTTCCAAATTTTTAATATTAATTGTAAATATTTTCTTTCCAAATTTTTATATAAGAATATTAATTGTAAATATTTTCTTTCCAATTTTTTTTTTAGATAAGAATATTAATTGTAAATATTTTCTTTCCAAATTTTTTAGATAAGAATTTTAATTGTAAATATTTTCGTTCCAAATTTTTAAATACAAATACACATTGTAAAAATCTTCTTTCCAAATTTTTTAGATAGGAATATTAATTGTAATTATTTTATTTTCAACTTTTTAGATTAAGTGTTAATTGTAATTATAAATATCTTGTTTCCCTATTTTGAATAAGCATGTGATTGATTGTAAACACTTTATTTCCTTTGTTGTTTGAATAAACATGTGATTAATTGTGAATAAGCATATGACATGCACGTGGGGTAGCAGAATTAGGCTAAACTTGGATTCACACACTTTCACGCTCTATACCCCGGGCTTTCCATACTAGGATTAGATAAGAGTGTAATAGCATCAGTCCCTTCGTGGCAGAGTTTGATGGGACCCGCGAACCACTCCGCTCAGTGCGGGCTTATCCCCACCCCTATGGGGGAGGATGGAATTCCAAACTGGGGACCTTTTTGTCAATAGGGGTTAGAGCCTACCCACACATACGTGCCCATAGTTTTTGCCTAATTAGGATGGAGTCATGAAGAAACCCTATAAAATAGATGTATCTACCTTGGGTTGGGATAGGATCTTCATCCTTCTCCATGTGACTTAATCAGTGTCTTTAGTATATATGTTTGGTGTTGTGTTATGCATCTTGCATCCATTTTAGACATGCATACTACTTAGCCATTATTCTAGAAATTCCCAATAATGAGACCATGGCCCATCCTTTCAAAAAATAAAGCACATGGCCTAAGCATTTTAAAATATGGGTTGGCCCAACCCTTTTCAAATAATTCAGACCCAATTTTTTTAAAAAACAAACCTAGGCTCGACCTTTTTCTAAGCAAAAACTTAGCTCAGGCCTGATTTTTAAAAAGGACCAAAACCAAATTTCAAAAGTGGGCCTTGGCCCTATTACAAAAAAATTCAGGCCAACATTTTTTAAACAATCCAAGCCCAACTCCTTTTAAATTAGGGTCTGATCCCATCATAAAATATCTTGAAACCTATATTTTAAAATACTTGAGGTCCAAGTGCACATTAAAGTCCACAAAGCCTGCATTAAACAAATTCAATAGGCTGACTAGCCTGGGTCAACCCCAAACTCAGATCATAATATGACCCTTCGTAGGATCTAAGGAACATGAACCATCATCAAGTAAAGGAATGGTTGAGGGAGGAATTGAATTGAAATAGTAGTCCATCAATGGTCGTCTTAATCTTGAAATCTTTCATTAGTGAATTATTTTCTAGAATTCTGGCAAAGTGGTTATCTAGGTAGCATTGCATTCATGCACTTCATGCATAATTTCACGCATAGCCATGCACGATAGGTTGCATGCATGTTCATATCTCTGTTTGTATGTATGTTTTCACTAGTTATACTCATACATAAACACCCATTGCACAACATAATCATGCATCTCATGCACAATTTCATAACCATGAATGCATAGTCATCTCCAATAAGTCGGTAATCACATCCCAATTTTCTGTAAAACTAGTGTGCTGAGGTGGAAAAGTTAAGGATTTAGGGTTCCATCATTGAGCAGAATAAAAACGATCTCTCTATTCTAGGTGAAAGGTTAAAATCATGGGAACTCGTTGCCCGATCATAGTTGAAATGTCACAAATTCCATTGGGTTAAAGGATTGATTGGTATTCAATTTCAAAAGTGAGCTCAGGTGATAAAAAAAATGATGTGCTTGATCACCTAAGGGTGATAACAAGAGGAATGCATCCATACTTTTCATTTAAATCATTTTGAAATTGAATGAAATAAGAATGTCTTTCAGTATCATCTCATCCTATCCTCCTTCGATCATCACCCTATGCCAAATTTTGCCTATTTTTGCTTGCATTTTGTGTGAAATGGCATAGGAAATAGTTTTGTCAGTACAAAAGACTTGGAGCCATTAGTTGGTTTTGGGAGTCTATTCAATGGGGCAAAAAAAAAAGGGGGAAAGCCTCCAAGCTAGAAGACCCCCAATTCAAGATGTTGTCAAGAGCCTGGTTGGGATGTGGATTTCAAAATGATGAAGAGTCGTAGGAGAAGTATATAGAAATGACTTATCAAGCTTCATTTGTTTGATGAAATCGATTAACAAAGTCTCCTGTGTAATAACCCAAGAAATTCCCACAAGACTCGTTGACGAACACAAGGGTTTAGTCGACGAGCGTTATTCAGGATCTCGTCGATGAAGACCCATCTCATTGACAAGAAGATACCAAGAGAGGGTTTAAAGTAGACTAAAACTTGTTGACGAGGGTGCAGGTTGGTTGACGAACTTTTTACAGGACTCGTTGACGAAGTGATGTGTCTCGTCAATGAATCCCACCCTATAAATAGCTAAAACTTGAATTTTTGGCAGATTATTGGCGCAAGAAACCCCTCTCTCTCTCTCTGTAAAACGCACCCCTCCCCTTCTCTCTTAGATCCTGGCCTCATTTCTCACCAAATTGAAGATCTGAGGCCACCACGACGCTCCTATCGAAGTTCTCTACAAGTCTGTCGGAGCTAATCGTGGGGAAAGTTAATTTGAAATTCATTCCAAATTCAGGATAAGGTGTTTTATTTAGAATCTGCTTTCCCTACAGTTATAAGAAGTGTTTTATACAGAAAAATACTGATATTTTGTTCTAGGGAATATTGTTTTCAGGATGTTGAGTTAGGAACCCTGCGCATATAGCGCCAGAATTTAGTAGGGGCTTTTCATATTTAAGGTAAAGGAAATATGCTACGCTAGCAGCTTTAGTATGTATATAGAATATTATGAATATCTATTTACAAGCATGCAGATTAGATTATTTTTCTTGAGAATTATGAATATTATCTTTATAACAGAATTACAGAAATTGAGCATGAGATTGTGTTTACTCAAATGTGTGGCATGAGTTTATTACAGTACAATATGTAAATTTTACAATATTATAGATATTCAGATATTTCAGATTATTAGCAATGAATGAGACTTACAATATTACCTAGAAAAACATGATTTCTAAACCATAACACTCAGACAGTTTATTCAAACAGGTTATACAGTTATAACATCAAGATGCTTCAGCAGATTATTCAGAGATTACATATATTATATATAGAGTATACAGACACCCCATTTTTACCCAGGCCCAATATTATTATTATATTACTATTATTATTTTTATTTTCATTATTATTACCTTTGTTATTTTTAAATATTATTATTATTATTATCATTGACTTTATTATCATGGTTTTTATTTTGCATTATTATCCTAATTATTATTATTATTATTATTTTTAAATATTACTTTATTATTATTATTATTATCGTACTATTATTTTATTATTATTATTTTCAAATCTTGTCATTATTACATTACTATTATTATTATGATTATTATTATTAAGAATTATTATTAGTTGCCATATTCATTATTACTATAAAAGTATAAAAATAAAAATAAAAAAGAAGAAAAAGAAAATAAAAGAGGGAGCTTTAGGGTTTTGATTTTTTATAAATAGGAAGGAAAAGAACACTCTTAGAGGAGGAGGAGGCACAAACCAAAAAAGAAAAGAAACCTTACCTTGTAGTCTTGTGCTGCAACAATGGAGTCGTCGGCGTTTGCGCAGTCAACTAGATGAAACCAATCGAGTAGCGATTTCTTATCCGATTAATGCGAAAATTTACGAGGTCTTTTCTAACCCTTTCATCTTAATTTTCACCGCTCAGATTCTTCTTTTGAGTTTTCCCCCTTTGTGTTAATTTCTTGCACAGTCGTATCACTGCCGCAGCAGTGGAGTCATTAGCGTCTGCGCATCCAACTGGATGAAGCCAATCGAGCAGCGATTTTTTGTTCGATCAATGCGAAATTTTACGAGGTCATTTCTAACTCTTTCTTCTTAATTTTCACCGTTCAGATTCTTCTTTTGAGTTTTCTCCCTTTGTGTTAATTTTTTGCACAGCCGTATCACTGCCGCAGCAATGGAGTTATCGGCGCCTGCGCATCTAACTGAACGAAGCCAATCGAGTGGCGATTTCTTGTCCGATCAATTCAAAATTTTACGAGGTCGTTTATAACTTTTTCTTCTTAATTTTCACCATTCAGCTTATTCTTTTGAGTTTTCTTCCTTTGTGTTAATTTCTTGCATAGCCGTATCACCGCCGCAGCAGTGGAGTCATCGGCGCCTGCGCATCTAACTGGATGAAGCCAATCGAGTGGCGATTTCTTATCCGATCAATGCGAAATTTTACCAGGTTGTTTCTGACCCTTTTGTCTTAATTCTTACCATTTAGATTATTATTTTGAGTTTTACAAATTCATTTTAATTTATTGCACAGCTGTCTCACCGCCGCAGCAGTGGAATCGTCGGCGTATGCGCATTCAACTAGATGAAGCCAATCGAGTGGCGATTTCTTATCTGATCAATTTGAAACCTTACTCGGTTGTTTCTGACTCTCCCTTGTTAATATTTATTACTTTTATTAATTTCTTTGAGTTTCGTAATTTTATCTTCATCTCTTGGACAGCTTGTCCACACACACACAAACACACACATGCACGTGTGATGTTTTTGTAATTTGTTTATATTTTTTTTTTCTTCTTCTTAATGTTACTTTGTATATATATTGTATTATTATTGTTTTATTTGTTCTAATATCTAATGTTTGGGGTTCTTTTTGTTTTTTTTTTTTTTTTCTTTTTGTATATGTAGGTATGTAGGTTTCTTTGGTTTTTGTTGGTTGTTTTAATGTTTAATATCCATGATATATTTTTCTTGTTATTATTATTGTATACTTTAATATTGTTGTCATATTATCATTGTGTATTTATTATTATTATTATTATTATTATTATTATTATTATTATTATTATTATTATGTTGCATATTTATTATATATATATATTTTTGCATATTTATGTGATTATTATTATTACGACCTTATATTTATGTTATTATTGATTGCATATTTTTATTGTATATTTAATTTGCATATGTATTATTTTCATTGCCTTATTTGTTTATTGGCATATTTATATTATCATTTAATTGCATGAGTAGTTTGCATATTTATTATAGCGATTGCCTCATATAATTATTTGCATATTTATATTATTATTGACCGCATATTTTATTGTGTTTCTATTTTAGATGTTTACTATCACATTGTTTCCATATTGTATATGTATACACTTGCATAATAGGTTTGTAGTTTGAATTATTTCCATAATTTTGTTTGCATGTTCATATATTGTATACTATTTATGGATTTCATTTGTATTGTCATATTTATGTATAATATTCGATGTGCGTACCATTATTTTTATTATTATTATTATTATTATTATTATGCTAGGAAGCATTATTATAGTATTTTTAGTATATACGGTATATATTATGGTACTATTACTATGCTTGTGGTTAGCATTACTTATTAGGATAGTTTTAGTATTTTAATATACATGGTATTACTTATTATACTGTATATTTATTATTTTGTACTATGGTACTTATTTTTATATTTTAGTATTATTGTTATTATTTTAAAAAAATTTCGATTTTCTTTATCCCTATGATTTTATTGCGGGATTATAAGCCTTTGGGCACCACGTACCCTAAGCTCTGAGGGAATATATATATATATATATATATATGTATATATTTATTTATTTATTTATTTTTTACATGTATTTATAAATTCATAAAAAGGAGTAATTTAAAGAATTATTAGATTAACTTAGGGATAATTTCAAATTAATTAGGTACCGTTCGTAAGAACGGGCGCGTAGGGGGTGCTCGTACCTTCCCCTCGCGTAACCGAACTCCCGACCCCAATTCTGGTAATGTAGACCGATTCTACCCCTAACGGGGTAGTAATCATGTGTTCTAACCGCACTAAAGGTTAGTGGCGACTCCGACACTTTCATCTTTTTAATTGAAAATTCAAATTGATTTTAATTTCGCCACCCGGGGCACACGCGCGCCGGGACGCCGCGACAAGTTTATTACAGTACAATATGTAAATTTTACAATATTATAGATATTCAGATATTTCAGATTATTAGCAATGAATGAGACTTACAGTATTACCTAGAAAAACATGATTTCTAAACCATAACACTCAGACAGTTTATTCAAACAGGTTATATAGTTATAACATCAAGATGCTTCAGCAGATTATTCATAGATTACATATATTATATATAGAGTATACAGATATTTTATATAGAGTATAAAGATATTATATACAGATATTACAGATAGTATAGACAGAAAACACAGATGTTACAGACAAATAATATATATATTTCAGTCAGATATCTCAGATAGTACAGCTCGGAATTATAGTGTTATGGTTGCTTTTGAAATCATGTTAAAAGCAGCAAGATGATTATATATTTATATATGTATATAGTATTACACGATATCAAATCCTTGTTGAAATTACAGACAGATATATTTACAGTAGAGCACACTACCATTGCTAGTTTCAGACACATGCAACCACATGACTCAGATAACCGTGCTAGGAGAGATTTGCAGTCTCCCCATTTTTCTAGGTTGAGGTAGCCGGTTAGACAATGAAAGAGGTTTGAGATAACCCAAAGTGATTGCAGTGGGCTAGGATCTTCATAGATCATTACAGATTGGCGTATGATAGAGATTGACTTACTTGGAGGGCCGACTAGAGTAAGTCCAGCCTACAGGCCGCACAACCCTATCATGAGGGGATATATCACGATATACAGATCCCAGGGTATAGCAGAAGTTCCTATGTAATGATATATCACACAGTAGCAGTTTATACTATTATATTAGCTGTACTTTTAGATAGCAAACTCAAATACACAGTTATATTTTAAAGATTACATGATAGATATATATTTTGTACAATTTACCAGTTTTCTCATATTATAGTATTATTTCAGTATTTTAAATAATTAACTCAGCCGCCACACACTAGTAATAGCATATTTCCACTTATTGAGCATTGTCTTATCCCAGTGACTTATTATTTTTTAGGGGATCCTACTAGGCGAGCAGATCAGGCTCACGGATAAAGATTGTCTTGAGCTGTCCTAGTTGGAGGGGTAGGTGTATTTTGATGCCAATGATTTGGGGTAGATTTTTTTGGATGTTGTCACTGGGTATTTTGTGTTGTAATTACATTTCAGAGCTTTATAGTTTTCTGGTATTGTATATAGCAGTTACCAGCTTTATACACCGTTGCTTAGTTTTGTATGATAGATAGAATTTCTTCAGTGCTCTTTTGAGCGTGAGTTATTTTCAATTCTATTTCAGACAGATGATAAAAAAAAAAAATTTTAATAAGTAGCAGGTCGTCACAATTTGGTATTAGAGCCTAGGTTGCTAGGTTCTGTAAACTCTATAATGCAGCGGATACAATACCAGAATATAGGAAAAGATTTTGGGGATTTGTTCTGTGGTCTGAATACAGGATTATCGTGGTGGTTTCTGTGTTTTTTCTGGGGTGACGATTTCAGGAAAGCCATAGTAAACTATCGACGAGTCGTGTGTTTGGGTCGTAAGACTGGATTTTGGGGCAGGAACAAGGGAAATAGTTGGCAGTGATTTGAGGCTTTAGTTGGATGAGGTAAAGTAGATATGTATAGGATTTTAAAATAGTGTTTGTGTATTTTCAGGATGGATCCGAGTTGCAGTGGTACAAATGCTGGAGGTGATAGACCAGGACCCTCCAGTATGGGAGGTGGAGATATAGATGTCGTACTACGCAGCGTCACCCAGCAGGTGATGGCTGAGATGGCTAGGAGTTGAGGAGAACGTAGCTGCATGCTTGAGTAGTTTACGCGGATAAGGCGTCCTTATTTTGCTAGAGGACCTGACCCGATTGTGGCTAAGAATTGGGGGAGACTTTAGCAGTACTAGCATGTACAGACGAGCAGAAAGTGGCATTTGCGATGTTTAAACTGATAATAGAGGCAAAGCGCTGGTGGAGATCAACGCATATAATTGAGGAGTAGAGGCCGGATCCAATGTCAGTGTCGTGGAGTTGGTTCAAGGAACTATTCTTTGATCGATATTTCCAGGCTATCATTCGGAGCGCAAGGGCAGTAGAGTTTCTGCATCTAATTCAGGGGTTGATGATGATGACACAATATGCTACACGATTTCTTAAGTTATAGTGTTTCGCCCCACATTTAGCGCCAGACGAAGAGAAAAAGGCAAGGAAGTTTGAAGAAGGTTTGAAGCAGAGTTTATTTAAGCAAGTTATCGGCTTTCGAGCTCAGATGTTTGGCGAGGTGGTGGATAAAGCTGCTGTTATTGAGAGTAGTATGCAAAGGACCGTTGCAGCTTAGGGTCAGAGGAAGAGGTCTGCGCCTCAAGATTTATGGGCGAGCTCTAACTGAGGGACATAGAGAGGAGATCGCTATGGAGGTGGCCAGGGATGGATGATGGGTCGTGGTTATTTTCAGGGTGGACGGGCTGCTCCTACCTGTCCTAGATGTGGCCGCAGACATCCAAGTGAATGCAGGATGGGTGAGGACGTCTGCTACAAATGCGGGAGACCCGGACACCAATCGTGGTCGTGCCAGGGATTGCCAACTCAGGTACCAGCTCCCAAACCATACGGGGGTGGTTATCAGGTGCCCCATGGAGGACAGCAGAGGAATATGGCACCGGCGAGAGTGTATGCATTGACGTCAGGTGACGCCGATGCAACTAGAGACGTACTTACAGGTACCCTTACTACTTTCTCATTTATAGCTATTATTTTATTTGATACAGGTGCCACCCACTCTTTTGTTTCCGCGATATATGCTAAATTAACTGCGTATGAGGCACAATTATTAGATATTGGGTTAGCTGTAGCTACGCTAACTAGGTCAATGGTAAGATGTAGAAGGGTACTCAGGAGATTTCCAGTAACTATTTAGGGAAAGACATTACCAGCTGATTTGGTAATATTAGATATGCAAGGATTTGATATAATTCTGGGTATGGACTGGTTAGTAGATAATCATGCTAGTATTGACTGTCATTTAAAAGAAGTGATTTTCAGATCTCCAAGTGAGCCAGAATATAGATTTCTTGGTTCGTGGGTTCGTTCTTCGCCATAGCTTGCGTCAGCTGTTCAGGTGAGAAAATTGATCCAAAAAGGCTGCCAAGGATTTGTTGCTTACATCAAGGAATTTCCGAAATAAGAACTGAAACAAGCTGATGTCCCATTAGTTAGAGAATTCTCATATGTATTCCTAGAAGAATTACCTAGTTTGCCACCAGACCGTGAAGTTGAGTTTACTATGGATCTTCTACCGAGGTCAGCGCCAATATCTAAAGCTCCTCACCGAATGGCCCCAGTCAAGTTAAAAGAGGTAAAAGATCAATTGCAAGAATTACTGGATAAAGGATTCATCAGGCCCAGCGTGTTGCCCTAGGGAGCACTAGTCTTATTTGTGAGAAATAAATATAGGACCATGAGGATGTGTATAGATTACAGGGAAATAAATAAATTGATAATTAAGAATAAATATCCTCTTCCCAGGATCGACGATTTTTTTTATCAGCTCGAGGGGATCCAGGTTTATTCTAAAATCAACCTGCAGTCAGTTTATCATCAGGTGAGAGTGAGGGCAGAGGACGTCTCGAAAATAGCATTTTGTACGAGATATGGGCATTACGAATTCTTAGTGATGCCATTTGAGTTAACTAATGCACTAGTGGTATTCATGGATTTAATGAACCGAGTGTTCCATCAGTATTTGGACCAGTTTGTGGTTGTATTTATTGATGATATACTGGTCTACTCGAGGAGTTTTAAGGAACAAGAGCATCATTTGAGGTTGGTATTGCAAACATTGAGAGAGAGAATGTTATATGCGAAGTTCAAGAAATGTGAATCCTGGCTAAAACAGGTTTCTTTTCTCTGCCATGTGATCTCTGAGGCAAGTGTATCTGTCGATCTGAGTGAGATAGAGGTAGTAGTGAATTGGGTAAGGCTAGGAAATGTTCAAGAGTTTAGGAGTTTTCTAGGTTTAGCAGGCTATTATCAGTGCTTCGTGGATGGTTTCTCCAGTTTGTTAGGTCCGTTGACGCGACTTACGAGGAAAAAGGTAACGTTTGAATGGACTGATGATTGTGAGCAAAGCTTCCAAGATTTGAAGTAGAGGTTGGTTACAACCCTAGTATTGGCTATTCTATCAGGAGAGGATGGGTTTGTGTTATACAGCGATGCGTCCCTGAAGGGACTTGGGTGTGTATTGATGCAGCATGGTAGGGTCATTGCATATGCTTCTATACAGCTTAAAGAATATGAGAAGAATTACCTTATGCATGATTTGGAATTAGCTGCAGTGGTGTGTGCTCTTAAAATCTGGAGGCATTATCTGTATGGTGAGAAATGCAAAATCTTCACGGATCATAAGAGTTTGAAATATTTCTTCACCCAGAGAGAATTGAACATAAGGCAAATAAGGTGGCTAGCACTTATTAAAGATTATGACTGTACTATTAGTTACCACCAGGGAAAGTAAATGTGGTAGCAGATGCACTGAGAAGGAAATCAGTTGAATCAGCATTAGCAACCATAGAGATTCAGCACCCGATCCTAATGGATTTGGAAAGACTCAATATAGAGTTGGTGGAGGATAGTCCTCAAGCTTTTGTTGCCAGCGTAGTTACACAGCCTACCCTATATGAGAAAATTAAAGCAACTCAGGGTGATGATGCAGAGTTGGCAGAGGTTATGGCTAGAGTGAGGGATGGTCAGGGAGAGGAGTTTAGCATATCATATGATGGAGCCCTGCATTTCCATGCTAGACTATGTGTTTGCAGACACCAAGATCGGGAGAACTATATTGGAGGAGGCTTATAGATCACTATACATAGTCCATCTTGGAAGTACTAAAATGTACAGGGATCTGCGAGAGTATTTCTGGTGGAGTGGAATGAAAAGGGAGATAGCAGAGTTTGTTCAACAGTGCTTGATGTGTCAGCAGGTTAAGGTTGAGCACCAGAGACTAGCAGGGCAGTTGTAGCCGTTGTTTATTCCGGAGTAGAAGTGGGACCACGTTTCTATGGATTTTGTTATGGGATTACCACCAGTGCAGTAGGGATTGAATGCAATTTGGGTAGTTGTTGATCGTTTGACAAAGACTGCCCATTTTATCCCTATTAAATTCGGCTATTCCATGGACAAACTGGCAGAGATATATGTTCAGGAGATAGTTCGCATCCATGGTGTACCAGTATCCATAGTCTCAGACCGGGATCCTCGGTTTACTTCATGATTCAGGAAAAGCTTTGAGGAGACTATGGGTACACAGTTAGCATTTAGTACAGCTTTCCATTCCCATATAGATGGTCAGACTGATAGGACAATTCAAACATTAGAAGATATGCTTCGTGCGTGCGTGCTGGACTTTGGGGGTAGCTGGACCCAGTTTCTACCACTAGTTTAATTTGCCTACAATAACAACTACTAGTCTAGTATCGGCATGGCTCCATACGAGGCACTGTATGGCAGGAGATGTCATTCTCCTTTCTTCTAGGATGAGGTAGGCAAGAGGCGAGTTTTGGGTCCAGAGATTGTTCAGCAGACTTGTAACAAGGTCCGACTAATTAAAGAAAGAATCAGAACGCATAGAGTCAGCAGAAAAGTTATGCAGACACTCGCGGCTGGGAGTTAGAGTTTAAAGTGGGAGATCAAGTATTTTTTTAAAGTAGCTCTTATGAGAGGGATTATAAGATTTGGGAAGAAGGGCAAGTTGAGCCCTAGGTTTATTGGCCCTTTTGAGATAGTAGAAAGAATAGGGTCAGTTGCCTATAGGCTAACTTTGCCGCCAGTTTTATCCAGAATACATGACATGTTTCATATTGCTATGTTGGGGAAATATGTCCTAAACCTATCCCACATCATCAGCTATGTAGAGATAGAACTCAAGGATTCATTAGCTTATGAAGAAGCACCAGTATAGATATTAGACAGAAAGACACAAGAATTACTTACAAAAAAAATTCAGTTAGTGAAAGTTTTGTGGAAAAATCACACTATAGAGGAAGCTTCTTGGGAGCTCGAGAAGCAGATTAGACAGAGATATCCGTAGTTGTTCCAAGAGGTATAGAGGTACTCAAGTAAAATATAATAGTTAGATAAGTTTCTTTTGCAGGTACATGTATGGATTTAGTTAGTAGATAGTTTTTAGTTTTATATGTGTAATCTCTTAGAACATAGAATGTAACCACGGTATTCCTCCGTGTTAGAATTGGTGTATTCTCAAGAGTGGGGGTGAATTGGAATTTTCAAATTTATCACCTAGGTTAAATAAAATGCTCGTATAAAACAACCTAGGGTTGGTCTATATAATTCCAAATGCTCAGATATAAAAGATATGTGGAAATTTAAGTTAAGCGCATCATTCACATAATAACATACGCGTGCGGTAAATGTAAAGTGCATAAATGTAAATAAACACACTATATGTTATCGAGGTTCGGCCAACAGTGCCTACGTCCCCGCCTCAAGCTCGCAAGCTAGAGGATTCCACTAATAGCTCACTTAAGGGTGGAGCGGCACCGTTTACAACCAGGTCAAATTAACACAGGGCTGACCTCAACCTTAACCAGGTCAATTAGCGGGGCTGACCTCAACCTACACGCCTTAACAGGACGACGCACCTAGCTTTCCTAACCGGGTCTAAGCCAATCCGGGACTATTCCAGGGCTAGTCTCCCTCTTCAGGCCCGTGCCTGGAAATACAACCAAAGTGTATTACAATCAAATGGTACAGTGATTGTGCTTTCGTGTAAAGCAGATATGTACCCGGATGCGCGCAATAATATACACCACAAATATGAAATAATATGTAAGCTCAATGTGGTCTAGATGATTCAACTCTCAAAGGTATTTTCTATCGGTGTAAAGCGTACGTGAGAGTGTCAAACAAACAATCTTTGTATCAAAAGATATTCAACAAATAGTTTCACACAAAGATGTCAAGTCTTATGTATTTCAATCATTAAGATATCTCAAGCATGTATGTATTAAACGATGTATATGCTTGGTTTGCAAAAGAAGTGTAATCTTTGTATTCAGCAAATAATATATGAGTGAAAGAATATTGCAACAAAGATTTTATCACACTAACAAATATCTCATCAAATATTTTCAAGATAAAAACACAGTAGATATTTGAAAATGTTTTTGCAACCAAAATGAAAATACCCTCTTCTTAAGATCTTGCAATGAAGATGCAAGCTTAGAAGATCTAACAAGGTTTTCTTAGGAAATGCTTATTAGCAAAAGCCTCCTAAGAATCCTAAGGTTTGGCTCTCAAGAAAATCACATCAAACAAGTAGCATAAGGAGAGCAAACCTATTAAACAAAACACTCAATCAACTTACAAAATATGTAGGCAATGCTAGAAGGCAAGTATGAGTGGTTTGAGTAATAAAATGAGTAGTATAAGGTTTTTATTTTTCAGAGAATTCTTCCCTAATCAAGGTGGCTAATCTCTATTAATCTTTGCAAATGAACTCATATATATAGGCAAGGGAGAAAATATGACCGTTGGGGACCTATAGGGTATTATTAGAAAAGTCTAATGATGTTTAAGGCATTTTAACCCTGTTTAGAAAAATATTAACCACGGTAAAAATTGGACCAACCCGAGAGGTCCGGTCGACCAAAAGTGGTTCAGTCGACCAGGACTCAAGTAGCTCGATCGACCGGGGGCATTTTGAATTGAGTGGTCGGTCGACCGAGCAAGGGCGATTTTCAAAAAACACCGAGGTTCGGTCGACCGGGGCCTTTTTGAACTACAGGGCTCGATTGACCAGACCGCTGGGAATTCTCCCAAGACCCTTCGGTCGACCAGGTAGTTGGAGTTCAAATCTAGTCGGTCGACCGGGAGGTCAAACTGTTGACTCCCAGGTGGTTCGGTCAACTGAGGTCAAATGACCTACAAGGTCTTGGTCGACCGGGCCAAATTGAACTGAGTTGGCCGGTCGACCGAAAGTGCACCAAGTGTGCATTTCGGTCTCTTCTTGCAACATATAAACCCTATTCAAGTGCCTATTACATACAAGTGCAAAGGTGAGTGTCCTAAGGTCACTTGGGGTCCAATTTGAAATCACCGAAAAAGTCCGGTGTCGGTCGACCGAAGGTTCACCCTAAGGTCTTTCTATGGTTCGGTTTAAGCTTGCAAATTAAATCATGTTTGTGATGTGTGTGCTTATTACAAACCGAAGAACCCTAATTACTATTACAGACAACTTTACTGAAAATTATTACAATTAAGAGTTATGAAATTGTCTTCAAGCCTTTCTTGCTTTTGTGCACATCTTGATCTTATCATTCTTAATTCCTACACAAAAACTCAAACGTTCATTAGATACAATGAGTATTTGTCATAATCAAAACCGGGCGTGACCAATCAGGTCAACACTCCGCCGTAAGTGAGGGTAAGTAATAAAATAAGTAGACCATTTGCTTTTATGGGATGATAGAAGGTAATATAGATAGTAAATTTTGAGAACAAAATTTTATAAAGAGGGGAGAATGCAATAACCCAAGAAATTCCCATAGGACTCGTCGACGAACACATGGGTTTTGTCGACGAGGTTTCTTCAGGATCTTGTCGACGAAGACCCATCTTGTCGACGAGAAGATACCGAGAGAGGGTTTAAAGTAGATTAAAACTCATTGACGAGGGTGCAGGTTCGTCAACAAACTTTTTACAGGACTCGTCGACAAGGTGACGTGTCTCGTCGACGAATCCCGCCCTATAAATAACTAAAACTTGGATTTTTGGTAGATTATTGGCACAAGAAACCCCTCTCTCTCTAAAACGCACCCCTCCCCTTCTCTCTTCAATCCTGGCCCCATTTCTCACCGGATTGAAGATCTGAGGCCACCATAATGCTCCTGGCGAAGTTCTCTGCAAGTTTGCTAGAGCTGATCGTGGGGGAAGTTGATTTGAAATTCATCCCAAATTTAGAGTAAGGTTTTTTATTTAGAATCTTCTTTCCCTACAGTTATAAGAAGTGTTTTATACATAAAAATACTGATATTTTGTTTTGGGGGATATTGTTTTCAAGATGTTGAGTTAGGAACCCTGCGGGCATAGGGCCAGAATTTAGTAAGGGCTTTTTAGATTTAAGGTAAGGAATATATGCTATGCTAGTAGTTTTAATATGTATACAGAATATTATGAATATGTATTTACAAGCATGTAGATCAGATTATTTTTCTTGAGAATTATGAATATTATCTTTATAGAAGAATTACAAAAATTGAGCATGAAATTGTGTTTACTCAAATGTGTGGCATGAGTTTATTATAGTACAATATGTAGATTTTATAGTATTATAGATATTCAGATATTTCATATTATTTGCAATAAATGAGACTTATAGTTTTTCCCAGAAAGACATGATTTCTAAACCATAACATTCAGACAGTTTATTCAGCCAGATTATATAGTTATAGCATCAAGATGCTTCAAAAGATTATTCAGAGATTACAGATATTATATATAGAGTATACAAATATTTTATACAGAGTATAGAGATATTATATACAAATATTTTATGCAGTTATTACAGATAGTACAGACAAAAAACACAGATGTTACAAACAGATAATGTATATATTTCAGTCAGATATCTTAGATAATACAACTCAGAATTATATTGTTATGGTTGTTTTTGAAATCATGTTAAAAGCAACAAGATGATTATATATTTATATATGTATACAGTATTACACGATATCATATCCTTATGGAAATTATAGACAAATATATTTACAGTAGAGCACGGTACCGTTGCTAGTTTCAGACACGTGCAACCACATGACTTAGATAGCGTATGGATTTCGTCTAACCGTGCTAGGACAGATTTGCAGTCTCCCCAACATGCTTGGTTGAGGTAGCAGGTTAGACGATGACAGAGGTTTGAGATAGTCCGGAGTGATTGCAATGGGTTAGGATCTTCATAGATCATTACAGATTGGCGGATGATAGAGATTGACTTACCTGGAGAGCCAACCATAGTAAGTCCAGCCTACGGGCCACACAACCCTATCATGAGGAGATATATCATGATATACAGATCCCAGGGTATAGCAGAAGTTCCTATGTACAGATATATCACACAGCAGCAATTTATACTATTATATTAGCAGTATTTTCAGATAGCAAATTTAGATATACAGTTATATTTTAAAGATTACATGATAGATATATATTCTGTACAATTTACCAGTTTTCTCAGATTACAGTATTATTTCAGTATTTTAAATGATTAACTCAGCCGCCACACACTAGTAATAGCATATATCCACTTACTGAGCGTTGTCTCATCCCAGTGACTTATAATTTTTCAGGGGATCCTACTAGGTGAGCAGATCAGGCTCGTGGGTAGAGATTGTCTTGAGCTGTCCTAGTTGGAGAGGTAGGTGTATTTTGATGCCAGTGATTTGGGGTAGATTGTTTTGGATGTTGTCACTGGGTATTTTGTGTTGTAATTATATTTCAGAGCTTTATAGTTTTCTGGCATTATATTTAGCAATTCCCAGCTTTATACACCGCTGCTTAGTTATGTATGACAGATAGACTTTCTTCAGTGCTCTTTTGAGCGTGAGTTATTTTCAATTCTATTTCAGACAAATGATAAAAAAAAAATGTTTAATAGGTAGCAAGTCATCACATCCTATCTTTGTTATCTAAATTACGATTGGTGTCTTAAAGGTATAATGATTATATTCTAATCAAATGAGGGGTGGCTATCTTTGGTCGCCAGTTTTCCCATAAAGAACCAGACAAAGTTTACCATTTGTTAACCAAGTTGAGCCTGAATGTTAAACAAGTTTTTTTCTTAAAATCCAGTTCACAAAAAATTTAACCTGGGTTTGGGTTCCCCACCATTTGGTAAGTTATTTGAGACAATAATCATTACCAAAAGGATAACAAGCCATTTTTCTGCTACCCAAAAGAAAGTCAAAGAAGAAATCCCTTGCAAGCCCTTTTAAGCCTAAAAAATTCATTTCTTGATTAACCGTCAAAGGATCACACCCCACACTAAGGCAATTTTAAAAAGATTAGTCCCAAATGAAATTCAAATGAAAATGAAGTTATGATTCCTTCATAAAAGGAAAAGAAAAAGTTGTGGTAAAAGAAGAAGAAGAAGATGAAAAAATAAAAAATAAAAATAAAAGGAAAGAGAAAGAAGAAGAAGAAAAGGAAGAAGAAAGAAAAATAAGGGACATACTACATATGTGATCTTTAACCAAATTATCCTTAATAAAATCGACAATTTTGAACCTTATTTAACTCTTTTCTTCTTTAACCCATACCTTTAGCCTACATTATGGTCCAAATGAAAGTTCTGACCAGATTGGTATACATTGTTGTTTCAAATGATTTGTCAGACTCAATGTTGAGTCTAAACTATGTAATGACATGATCTTGAAAAGGTACGTAGGCAGTTTGTTCAAATGACAGGTTCAGTCAATATTTTGCAAATATGGTACCACAAACTGGGACAGAAATTGTAATTATGGGATGGGATTTTTTAGCCTTAGTTTCCTTGTTCTTGGTGAAACTTAAATCCTAAGCCTACACTTTGTACCATGTCTTAAAATCCACCCTGAGAGCGCAATATTGATCAAACTACTTAATGAGACACTAGTTATAATTCAAGACAGGAAGCTTGAAATAAGTAAGAAAGAATCTCTAAGTGGTGATACAGTGGATGAGTTATATTATGAGGCTAAAAAAAAAAAAGGTTTGCCCATTGATATGATTCTCTAAGCTAACAAAGTTACATTAGTGTCAAAGTACTGGTAAAACTTGTCCCCTATTTAACAAGCATAGAAAATCAAGCAAAGACAAGCAAGTTTGTGCATTCCATCCAATAGTTTCTATAAAAAAGATCACTGTGGAGAAAGAACAGTCTAACTGGGGCAAATGTCATGTCAGGTTTCAAAGATCTACTTATTCAAGAAGAATTGAGTTCAATGGGACCCATTCAAGCGTCTTCTTATCAGATTGGAATATGAAAATAGGGTCAAGATTAGCTATAGATCCATTCAACTAGGCTAGATTTTGTGATCGAGTCTCATTTAAGCCAAGCCAGTTACCTCCATAGCCGAATGAATCAAGAAAATTGAGCCAAGATCAATTACAGATCCATTCAAATGCGACAAATTTCATGCAAAAATTTGAAAACATGGTCAAGATAAAAGATAAGGTTGTTGATCACAAGCGCATTGAGAAAAAAGATTCATGCATTACCATACATTCCATACATTTCATGCAATACCATACATCTCATGCATTACCATACATTTCATGCATTGCACAAAAAATAAACATAAAAAAAATAAAAAATAAAAATGCATACATGTCATGTCATGCAATGTGCATACATATAGCAACATATCACTGCATTCTGGCATCACAAGCAGCAATATAGCACCCTTTACACTTGTCTTGTTGAATAAGCTTTTAACTGATCATTTGACATCTGAAATTCCTATTATGCTAATATCTGAAATTAGGGTAGCTGACCCCAGGTGCACATTGATTTACCTGGAAACTGGGGTAGTTGACCCCAGAAACACATTGATTTGTTTTGAAACTGAGGCAGCAGACCCCGAGGACAAGTTGATTCATTCATCAAAATCAGAACACTACACCCAAGTGGATTTCCCTAATAAAGTAACCATTTTCCAAACTTTAGTTTCACACCTTATTACTATTTGAAGTGGCTTGGATTCTTACATTCGAAGCAAGCCATCATTGTGTCGCATGGCTCGAATCATCGTATCTGCTATGGTTCAGATTCTTACATTCGAAGCAAGCCATCATTGTGTCTTATGGATTAGATCATTGTATATGCTACACCTTGGATTCTTACATTTGTAGCAAGCCACCATTATGTCTTGTGGTTCGGATCATCATATCCGCTATGGCTCGGATTCTTTCATTCGCAGCGAGCAGTCATTGTGTCGTATGACTCGGATCATCGTATCCGCTACAACTCGTATTCTTACATTCAAAGCAAGCCGTCATTGTGTCTTGTGGCTCGGATCATTGTATCTGCTACGACTCAGATTCTTACATTCGCAGCAAGCCATCATTGTGTCCTATGTCTTGGATCATCGTATCCGCTACGGTTCAGATTCTTACATTCGAAGCAAGCCATTATTGTGTCTCATGGCTCGGATCATTGTATCCTCTATGGCTCGGATTCTTACATTCGAAGCAAGTCATCATTGTGTCCTATGGCTCGGATTATCGTATCCGCTACGACTCGAATTCTTACATTTGAAGCAAGCCATCATTGTGTCTTATGCCTCGGATCATCGTATCCGCTACGACTCGGATTCTTACTATCAAATTAAGTCATCATTTGTGTCTCATGGCTCGGATCATCGTATCCGCTATGGTTTGGATTCTTATATTTGAAGCAAGCCATTATTATGTTCTATGGCTCGGATCATTGTATCTGTAACGACTCAGATTCTTACATTCAAAGCAAGCTATCATTGTATCTCGTGGCTCGAATCATCGTATCGGCTACGGCTCAGATTCTTAGATTCGAAGCAAGTCATCATTGTGTCTCATGGCTCCGATCATCGTATCTGCTACGGCTTGGATTCTTACATTCGCAGCAATCCATTATTGTGTCTTATGGCTCGGATCATCATATCAGCCACGATTCGAATTCTTACATTTAAAGCAAGTCATCATTGTGTCATGTGGCTCCGATCATCGTATCCGTTATGGCTCAGATTCTTACACTTGAAGCAAGCCATTATTGTGTCTTGTGGCTCGGATCATTATATTCGCTACGGATCATATTTTTACATTCGAAGCAAGCCATCATTGTGTCTTATGGCTTAGATCATCGTATCCGCTATGGCTCAGATTCTTACATTCAAAACAAGCCATCATTGTGTCTTGTGGTTTAGATCATCTTATCCGCTACGGCTCAAATTCTTACCTTTGCAGCAAGCTATCATTGTGTCCCATGGCTCGAATCATCATATTCGCCATGGCTCAGATTCTTACATTCAAAGCAAGCCATCATTGTGTCTTATGGCTCGGATCATCGTATCTGCTACGGCTCAGATTTTTACATTCGTAGCAAGCCATTATTGTGTCTTATGGGTCAGATCATCGTATCCGCTACGGCTCGGGTTCTTACATTCGCAGCAAGTCATTATTGTGTCTTGTGGCTCGGATCATTGTATCTGCTACGGCTCGGATTATTACATTCACAGCAAGCCACCATTGCGTTGCTTGACTCGGATCCTTGTATCCGCCTCAGCCTAGATTCTTGCATTCAGTGCAAGTCAACCCTACATACTTCCGCCTGGATTCTTACATCTAGTGCAAATCATTCCTGCTGACCTCGACCTGGATTCTTACATTCAGTGCAAGTCAACCCTGCATACTTCCACCTGGATTATTACATTCAATCACTACAAAAAATAAGGTTATTAGTGATGGTTCAAAACCGTCACTAATAATCACAAAATCATCACTAATAGTATTAGTGATGGTTTTATGAGTATTAGTGACGGTTTTGAACTAGTCGCTATATCTGCTGTTACTAATACTTATTAGTGACGAATTTTTGAAATCGTCACTAATAATAGAGTATTAGTTACGGTTTTAAACCGTCACTAAAACACCTAAGTCCGCCACTATAAATTCTACACCAGCTCCATCAAAATCGTCACATAAGCCATAGTATTAGTGACGATTTTAAATTCGTCACTAATGTTCTATTATTAATGACGGTTTGAAAATCATCACTAATGCTCTATTATTAGTGATGGTTTGAAAATCGTCACTATTGCTCATAGGAAACTATTAGTGACGGTTTTCAAACCGTCACTAATACTATAAATCGTCACTAATACTATATTATTAGTGATGGTTTGAAAACCTTCACTAAAATTCTTTTTTAAAAAAAAGTAATTATTAGTGATGGTTTTGAAACCTTCACTAATACTTAAATTGGACAATTAGTAGTGACGGTTTTAAAATTATCACTAATAATTTTAAATTAATTATTTTCCAATTATTAATTTCTATAAAAATCTATAATTACATTTTTGTATACGTAACATTATACCATAATTGCTAAAAAATTCATAAATTATTCAAAATTCAAATTCAAATTTAAATAAAAATACAAATATATTATACAAATTCAAATTCAAATACAAATATATTATACAAATTCAAATTTAAATACAAATACATTATACAAATTCAAAATTTAAATTCAAATTTAAATAAAAATACAAATATATTATACAAATTCAAATTCAAATACAAATATATTATATAAATTCAAATTTAAATTGGACAATTAGTAGTGATGGTGATGCGAGCTTCGACAATGAGAGACCATGGCAACATGGGCAGCTATGGCTTGCTGCAGCGTCATCCTCGAGGGTGAAGTTCTTGAACAATAAGGCTCAATTTGTAATCTAGGGCCCAACTTCAGAATCCTCGACCTTGATGGTGATGGAGCAGACGACGAGGTCATGGAGGGTATTGAAGGACAATGAGGTCTTGGATGACAGAGAAGGATGACAAGGCTGTGGATGGTGGTGGCTGCATCAACGATTCTTTATCTAGTTTACTCGGAGTTTATTTTCAAAATTGATTTGAAATGCGATAAGCCTGCCCATGTAGAAAAAATGAATTTTAGCCTTTCATCTGATAGGTTGTCGCTTATAGTTAAGGTATGATTTAAATATTAATTTTATTTCTATTGAATCTTGATGCCCTTCTTGTGGATGCAATATTAATAACTGCAAGAAGGGCATCAAGATTCAAGCGAAATAAAACTAATATTTAAATCATACCTTAACTATAAGCGACAACCTATCAGATGAAAGGCTAAAATTCATTTTGTCTACATGGGCATGCTTATCACATTTCAAATCAATTTTGAAAAGAAATTCTGGGTAAACTAGATAAAGAATCATTGATGCAGCCACCACCATCCACCCCACTATAAGAGTACCTGAACCTCCTGATTCTTACCTCCACGTCCATCATAAACTCCAAAGAATAAAGTGGAAGCATCCAGAATAGGATATACAACATGCTAGCAAATCAAACATTCATAGTCAATAACAAAACATTCATACTATTAGTTAAGACCTTTAACATGAAAGTTTGAAGTCTCAAGTCATAATCAAGATATCCCTTTTAGGATAACAAGAAAAAAAAAATTAATATAATAAATGCAGGAACTATGTTGTAGGTAGCCTATTTATGCATTAGTTTGCATATTTGTAAACCCTAGCATGGATTAGTTCATCTATGTACAAGGAATCAACCATTTAGTTAGACAATTTCTCACACTTATTCATAAGTAGGGCTGATTTTTTGGGCAACTATTTTAGAAACCGGTTTAAAAAAGCTTTACCTAAACCTCGTTCATCTCAAAAAAATAAAATAAACATAATAAATAATATTATTTTAGGGTGCCCAAAGTTTGACCTCTATAAAGGAAATGTCCCTAAGCTTAGTTACGAGCTACAAAATTTAACAACCAACTCCTTTTCTAACCATTATTTTTCTTTATCTTAAATTTCGTTAATAAATATGCTTATTAAAGTATTGCAACACTTAAAGCTATATATTCACTTGATAGTCATTTACTTTTTGTCTCATTAAATCACGATAATAGTTGAAATTGTCAAACTCCTTAAGTAACTTTACAGATTATTCATTGTTCGTGATAACTTCATTAAAAGAAGATTGTCGTAATCCAATAACAATTATTTATATTACAAATGATATCGATACTCTCAGAATAAATATATTAACAATTATCTGGAGTATCTATTAAAACTTGAAAATGTAAAGACCTACAGACTTGTGACATCACAAGCTCTGACTTTTAACATTACTCATTCAAACCAGTTTTACAAACTAGACGCACTAGAGAAACAATCGCCCTAAGTGCATTGTACTTTGAAACCGAATTGACATTTTCAAAGATGTTGCTTCAATTATAAGGACTTTCTTTTTGACTCGTACCTCTCAAGGTCAAATTTTTCAAGACATTTATACCAAATTAGGTGTTCTAGTCAAATTATTTGAAAGCCTTATTTTCAAATTATCTCAATTTGTGCTTATTGATCAACTTGTGGGCCCAGATGTCGACCATCACTAGAAGAAAATTTTAAAAAAATAAAAATAAATTTGTGTCCCGGAACCAATAAACCAACCAAAATGGAAATTAAAATCTGGAAAAGCTAAGACTTTTAGAAAGACAAGATCCATACTTGGAATAAATCATGTGCGTGGAGATTTGGAATTGAATGCCGCACCATTATCTCTCTTTCTCTCTCTCTCACAGTATAAACTCTCGTGACTGACGACCGAAGAAGGTGGATTTTCAAATCTTCCATGTTGTTGAAATCAAAAGAATCCAAACTTCTAATGATATACAGACACGTAACACAGAATAATCAAAATTCTAAAATCTAAAAGCGATACACAATAAAGGCAAGGACACAAACATAGACAAACCTTTGTTGATAGCGTTGACATTAATTGCAAACACACACCTTTTCTACATCCAAACAAATCATTTGGAAAAGACCCTTCTACCTGCGCAGATCATGCAACATTCTCACCCCCAAAAATATGGTAATAATCTCTTATGGGTTTGCTTCCAGAAACCCTTGAATCTCTTTCAGCACATTAACGGTTGGTTGCTACAAGTAACAGTTAGCACTTGATCAAATCGAGGAAATTGCCCTCACAGAATTAGGCATTGAAGCACTTACAAATGTTGTGTAGTTGTAAAAGATGCCACCATAGGAGTGACATAACCAGATATCATTGGCGAAGTCATACATATCAAGCATTAGACCTCGAACACCATTCTACAATGAGCACATATTTCACAACAAATTGTTAAAAAATATATTTTAACAAAAACAATGCCCAAAATATTGGATTATGTTGTGATCAATGTGCCATTCTATAGAGTGACAAACGATCAAAATAGTTCATTAAAATGATAATTTACATTAGAAATACTTACTTACAGAGTAAATAAAAAGTTCAAAAGAAATCTGATCTGGTGAGGCTGGATGGTGGCTGTTGGTCGTGAGGGATGGCAGGGGCTTTAAAGAGAGCAACTTGTTTTGTTCTATATTTAGAATTGTCTTGAATATATATGACCCATAACTTGTTCAGTTCTGGGTGATGCTGATTTTGAATATATATGACCGGTTCTGGGTGATGCTGATTTTGATTCATTTTCAGAACAGGAAAGCCTCTTCAAACATTGGGAAAAGAAATCTCATATTACTAATATTATCATAATAAACAAGTTTTCAAATAAAATATTGTTCATATTAAATTGCTAATTAATGCTTATATTGTGAATATGAAAAAAAATAAATAATTGTGTCATTATCTTGCTTATTACAATCTTCGCCCCTTCTTTCACTTAGCTGATTGAAAATTGACTTATGAAAGGAAAAAAATGGGACAAAAATTATTAGAAGAGAAGTGTAAAATTAAAACTATTTTCTTTCCATAATAGTCTTGTAGTGGGTGTGGCGGTCCCATAACAGCTATAACAGCCAATGCATAACGGTAGCAATTCATAACAGCCGCTACGGCTCTGATTTTCATTCACACTGATTTTGCAGTTTTTGCCAGTAAGGACCCAAAAAATCCATCACATAAGAGCCTTACATAATGGTTGCGACTACTATATGAAACCATGATTGTGGATGGGGACTTAAGCCTAGTATTGTTAGAAACCTGATGAAGCTCAATCCAATTATACATCATTAAATATCCACCAGCGGCCCATCTAAACTAAATGTTAATCCTATCAAGCAGATCAGTCTATCCTCATCTTAACACATACAGGACTAGTGCAGTTAGAGCACAACATTGTCCCAAACACTGCAGATCACATGCTATCAACCTAGACTGCTGGTAACCCAAAGAAGATTGAGAAACAACTAACCCAATTTTGATGAATTGCTAAAATCAATTAATGCATCAAAATGTAGAAAGGTAAACTCCTTTCAATATGAATTTAAAATGTCAAAGCAATGAGATCAAAGTAATAGCTCATATATAATTCTTCATTTGCAGAATTTCATGATAAAGAAAATTGAGAGAAGTGGGAGGCATTCAATCAGCACTGACAGCACCCTAAAACAAATTAGCAGCTTTGCTCTGTTTTCCAGATTGTATTTGAAACTTAAAATTCATCATCCCTTATGAAAATGTAAAAAAAAAATCAGGAAACATCCACAGATATGATGATCTTGGTTTATGACTTTAATATTTTCACTAGAAAATGTGTTCATGGCAGTTCTTCTTTTCCTAGTCACAATGGCTAAGATTATAGAATGTGCATGACTTATAGCACACAATGAGGCAATAATTTTTTTTAAAAAAAAAAAAAACTCACCAGTCTGCCCTATTTGAGGCTTCCAAATGACTTCAACACAGGCCTTCTCAGGGTTTTCATTCTTCTTTGTCCCGGCTTTTGGTCCAAAAACTGCTGCAAGGACTTTTGTATCTCCTGAAATAAAGCATAATAATTCACTTTACAACTAATTTCTTCAGCAACCCATTCAAATATCAGTAGAATTTACAAAATTATGAAATTAACCAAAACACCATCTTCCCATTATTTGAGAAAAATATATCAAAGTATAACCCCAACACGCAAAAAAATAAAACTCCATTAGGAAACATAGAATTTACACAACAATTTGTAACATTTAAGACTGCAAAATAAAAAAGTAAACCAAAAAGGACACCAAGGCAGTTTAGAAATGATATTAAATCAAAATTCCCAAAACTTATTTAAGGAATGTTAAATAAGGTGGTCACGCAATCTCTCATCTCTTTTTTTCCTAAAGAATGTCTTTATTTTTTAAGGACATTTTGATCGAATCTTGTATATTAACAATTTTTCTAGCTACGTATGACCTTTAGTGGAACGTTATGTTTAAAAAAAAAAGAAGAGAAAAACAATTTTTCAAGTTTATTTTAGCCAATGGAATGTAGGATTTTCTAGTTTTAAAGAAGCCGTCTTATCCAGACCAGCATCCACAAAAAGAGATGATGGCAAGTATACCTTTTCTCTTAGGCCATCCATTGACTTAATCATGAAAAATCAAAAGGTATCTGTAGTTAAAAAAAAAAAAAGCATAATATGAACATGATACAAAAATAATCAAGGATTGTATTTAGTGAATTAAAGTAAAGCCAATACAGAGTCTTCAATCTCAATTTGAAGCATGTTCAACAAATTTTCAGCATGATCAGTGCCATAGGTTTCACAATTCTTATTAAGCATTGAATCTCAATACCATTAAATGAAACAATTCTAAATATAGAACTAAAAATCAAAGCAGTAGCATCACATGAAGATCAAGAAGGGGCTATAGGCATAAGCTAAGTAGCTACAGCCCTCTTGCTAGCATTTTCTCGTAATTCTCGATCGACTCGAGATATATATATTCAAAATCAGCATCACCCAGAATTGGTCCTTCCTGTTCTGAAAATGATTCCTAACACCTACAACACTCAAGTGGGCATGCAACAATTCGATCAAAAATTGAGAGTCGAAACATATCCAAAAGGGAACTCACCCGAAGAGACATATCATTCCACCGAAGACCCAATCAAAATGCCAAAACAAGACAGCGACGTCTCCAGCTGAAGTGAGTTTGACTCCTTGTTTACAGCTCCAAATCCTCTGGGACAAATGGTTGTGATTGGTAATTGAACCTTCTTGGTTCCTAGGAGAAACAAGAACAGGTCCCATAGCGAGCTTCGCCGGAAAGAGGGGTTGGTGGCTGGAGGTGCAGGTGACCAGAGGTATAGGTGGCCGGAGGCGCCGTGGAGTTGGGTGAGGTGTGGACAACGGCGACGACGTGGGGCGTGCAGCACATGCAAGCATAGACAACTGCTTGCTGGTTTGGTCAGAGCTATCGTCTGGAGGAGGTTGTGAGGGGGGGGGGGGCTTGAGGATGATGGTGGAGAGTGAGAGAATGGCAAAGAGGAGAGCAGCGGTGATCAGCGACTGAAATCGAGGGCTGAAGAGAGGCAGACGATGACAACGGACAGAATAACTCTGAAAGCTGATAAAAGAACTCCAAACGGCGATGGAAAGACAACGGTGCAACGGCGATGTACTAAAGCACCAAACCAGCACCGACTGCCATGAATGGGAAAGAGGAGAGAAAGTGCGTGTGTGTGCGAGGGAGAAGGAGGCGGGAAGAGATAGAAGAAATTTGGGGAAAGTGTGGGAATTTAAGATTTCGAGCATCAGTGACGGTTTCAAAACCGTCACTAATACCCTTAACTATTTTTTTTAAATATTTTTTAAATAAAAATACTAGTAGGGACGGTTCCAAAACCATCACTAATAACCCCTTATTAGTAACGGTTCTTTCAAACCATCACTAATATTCTTAACTATTTCTTTTAAAAAAATTTTTAAATAAAAACACTAGTAGTGACGGTTTCAAAACCGTCACTAATACCCCCTTCTCGAACCATCACTAATACCATTAACTATTTCTTTTTTAATATTTTTTAATTAAAAACACTTGTAGTGACGGTTCCAAAACCGTCACTAATACCCCCTTATTAGTGACGGTTCTTTCAAACCGTCACTAATACCATTAACTATTTTTTTTTTAATATTTTTTAAATAAAAACACTAGTAGTGACGGTTTCAAAACCGTCACTAATACCCCTTATTAGTGATGGTTCTCCTGAACTGTCACTAATACCCTTAACTATTTATTTTTTAATATTTTTTAAATAAAAAGACTAGTAGTGACGGTTTCAAAACCGTCACTAATACCCCTTTTTTAGTGACGGTTCTCCCGAACCATCACTAATACCCTTAACTATTTATTTTTTACCCTTAACTATTTATTTTTTAATATTTTTTAAATAAAAACGCTAGTAGTGACTGTTCCAAAACCATCACTAATACCCTAGAATCGTCGCTAATATTTTCCCGAAAAAAATTTTGCTCGAAAATTGTTTACCGCGCTGTTTTCAGTGGCGAAAGTATTAGTGACGGTTTTAAAACCGTCACTAATAGTGTCGTATTAGTGATGGCTGCTAAAATCGTCACTAATGCTTAAACTATTAGTGACGGTTCTTAAAAACCGTTACTAATACCAACTTTTAGTGACGAAATTTAATTCGTCACTAATACTTTCGTCACTAAAAACCAGTTTTTTTGTAGTGAATACAAGTCATCCTTGTGTACCTTGGCCTAGATTCTTACATTCAGTGCAAGTCAACACTGCATACTCCCACCTGGATTCTTACATTCAGTGCAAATCATCCCTGGTTGGCAGAAATAAACAACTCTTGATTAACCTAAAAGTCATAGGTAGTTGTTTGGCCTGACTAAAATAGGTGTCTTTTATATTTGTATGCTTGTTACTACAAAAAATATAAGAGAGTTCCTACCATTACATTGAAGTAACAAAACTTACAAAGAGAGGCAGGTATAGACACCATATTTTTGCCCAAGTCAAATATGACCAAGGGGTTACTATATTATTATTATTATTATTATTATTATTATGTAGTATTCTTATTATCATCATCATCATCATTATTATTATTATTATTATTTAGTATTTTAATAATCATTATTATTATTATTATTATTATTATTATTATAATTGTTACTTTACTATTGTTATTTTTATTATTTTTATGATTCTTATTATTTCTATTTTATTATTACTTTACTATAATTATTTTTACTATTTCTATTTATTATTATTGTTAGTATTATCATTTTCAAATCTTATCATTATTACATTACTATTATTATTATTAATATATTATAATTTTTATTATTATTACTATATTTATTATTACCATAAAAGTATAAAAAGAAAAAAAAGAAAAAGAAAAAAGAAAACAAGGATTTTAGGGTTTGTTTTTTTTATAAATAAGAAGGTGCCCAAGAGGGGAATGGGGGGCGGCTGGGAGCCTCCACACACGCACAACTCTTATTCTCTCCCTTATGCCTTCTTCCTTCTTCCCTCTTCCCTCACACAAGCCACCATCCCGAAGACAACGCTCGGCTGCCGGAAGGCCTCCCTCATTCTCACTTGCCCTCTCACAACAACATCAACCTTACATCTTGTTCACTCTCACACCCAAACACTCCACCCTTCCAAGACAGCAGACCTCTTCGGTCATCCTCACCGGCAGACGACGGCCTGCACCACCCTCACCCACCGACGAGGAGCTCATGCACACAGCCCCATCCTACAGCCCAGCACGGCGTCACCGTCGCCGTCACTCACTCCCGTCGCAACACACCGTCCGGCCCGTACCCTCACAGCTCCGACCAAGCCTGCTTGTTTCGCTGCCGCTGTTGTCGCCGGCGGTGATGACCAGAGGCCCGTTGTTATTGTTGCTGCAGCTGCTTCTCTCTCGGCACACTCTCTCTGCGTGCACCACACAACCACAGCAGCCACTGCTGCCGCCTCAATCCTCCTTCGTAGAAGCCTCACAACATAGCACCCGCACCGTACACACAGCCCCCCTCACACTCACTCCCAACACAATATTCTCACAGCGCAGCCGCCATCCTCACAGCACAACCACCATCTTTACCTAGAAAAAACACGTGTTGTACACACAGATTAAACATGCATGCACTGCACACACAGATTATACACACAGAAACATATACAAAAGAGACACGAACACACAGAAAATACACACAGTAACAAGAACACAAACACACAACACGCACACAGCAGCAAACACACAACACGCACACACAGCAAAACACACACAGCACACATAGCAAAACACACACTGCACACACACACTAATTCACGCATACAGCAGCGCACACACTAACTCACACACACAGCAGCGCACACACTAACTCATGCACACAGCAGCACACAAACACACACTGCAGACACTAAACGCACATTGTATGTTGTTATTGTAATTATAATTTTTATATTTATTATAATATTATCAGGTTTTTATATTACTATCATATATTATTATTAATGGGATCTTTAATGTGTTTATGATATTGAGTTAAATTTTTTTTAGTCATTGCATCATGTTTATACCTATCTTGAGTTTTAGGTTTTTATTGTTATGATATTTAATTATGTATTATTTACTATTATTACATTGTCATGTTATTATGTAGTTTTATTACGTATATTAGTATGGTGTTATTATGATATTATATACTACTATTATAGTATTGCATTGTATTATTAATATAATATTATTAGTATAAGGTTGTTATTGTATTGTTTTAGTGTTCTTATTATTAATGTTTGTGTTTTAATACTATTACTAATATTAAATATGTTTAGTATTTTTGTATATTTATATTTTGTATTACGTATTGGGGTATTTGTTTTATTATTATTTATTTTCATGTGCGTATTTCCCTATGATTTTAATGCGAGAGTACGAGCTTTCGGACTTCATGTACCTTTGGTTCTGAGGGATTATATATATACACGTACCTTTGGTTCTGAGGGATTATATATATATATATATATATATATATATATATATATAAATAAAGTATATTTTTGTATAATTTGTTTACTTATTTATTTTGCATGTGTATTTGTAAATTCACAAAAATAGTAACCTAAAGACTTTTTAAATTTACTTAGGGATAATTTCATAATTAATTAGGTACCGTTCGTAAGAATGGGCGCGTAGGGGGTGCTCGTACCTTCCCCTCACATAACCGAACTCTCGACTCCAACTTTGGTAATGCAGACTCATTCTACCCTTAATCGGGTAGTAATTAAGTGTTCTAACCACACTAAAAGGTTAGTGGCGGCTCCAATATTCCTATTTTTCCCTAAAAACATAAAACAATTTTTATTTCGCCACCCCAAGGCACCTGCGCTTCGGGAAGTCGCAACACTATGTACATTATAGCAACTATGAACAATTGGGAGGAGATGAAAAAACAATTAACAAAATAATCATATGTATGACCGTTGATAGGTAAGTTCGCAAAGGATTTTCAAAAAATGGCGTTATTGTTGTCTAATGAGATTTTAAAGAGAGAAAACGAAAACCATTTTCCCCTGAACACAATCAGATTTTGCAAACCACACCGATAGTAAAAAAGGATGGAAAAAGAATCTGGGTTGTGTTAGAAACACTAAGGCAAACTGAGAATATTTGTAAAAAATAAGTAAAAAGTTAGTTCTTAAGTTTTGGGACCTAGCCACAACTCCATTCAATGCCCTGTAGTAAAAATTTGAAATATGTTTATGGCGTTTGGTATTATTGAAAAAAATTAGGAAAACAAAAATAAAAAATCAGAAACATAAACAAAAGTAAAAAACTACAAACTAGCAACCTATTTCGTAACATTTATAAAAATAATACAAACTAAAACATAATTAAGAAAAATGCTCTTTTCATATTTAAATCAAAATAATAAAAAAGTATTACAAAAATAATAACATTGCAAATAAAAAATATAAAAAAAAATTATGATAATAAAAATAAAATTTAAATAATGTATTACATTTTTGGCTCTTTGGGAGCTCTTCTCCAAAGTCATATAGCTTTTTGAGTGCTAGAAATGCAATTTTTTAATTGAAGCGACTATTGTAGACTTCATTGTGCATAGTTAGGGTTCCCTTGCCAACCTTCCTGCCTTCTACAGCTTAATGTAGATTCAAATATTCCACTTCTTAACACTTACTACCTTCTTCCAATTTCTGGCTAGAGTCGAATGGCTCAACCAGCGGTGCTAGTGCACTAACCACTGCACTCATACTTGGCCTCCTATCTAAGGAAGTATGCGTGCAGTGGCATGCAAGGTTAGCCACCTTGCATAAGTTATCCAAGATCTCTTCTGTAGGATCCAATGAGCAATCCAATAGTTTTCTTGTCCTTTCACACCTATCAATATTGTCATTGTTAAACAGAAACACGAGGTGAATTTTTTAATTTGACATGTCATCGTGTACTGGTTTTTTTCACGTAATAAGTTCCATCAAAATCACTCAAAAGGCAAAAGCATCCAGCTTTGAACTCAACCTACTACCACCTGTTAGGAGTTAGTATGATCATAGCTAGAACATGTGTGTAGTGTCGAGCACCCCACTTGTGCCAAACACCAAACTACAACTATTGATATTGAATATATAAGAAATTAAAGTAATGCAGAAACTAATAATAAAACAGTAAAAAAAATAAGACAAGAAATTTACTAGATTCGGTATAAAATTACCTACGTTCTCGGGCGCCGATGATCAATCCACTACTTCTTGACAAAGTACAACTTTAAGATGCGTTTTACAAATGAAGAGTTGAGCTCTTTATATAGCTTCAACCTCAAGTCCAAAAAACACTTCTCTCCAAATAATATAAAAAATTCAAAACAACATTTTATACTAATGTGGAACTATACTACCAATGTGGGACAAAAAAACAACAAATCTCCACCTTGACGATAAATTCAACAAATTTTTCAGTCACCAATATTTTATGGAGTTCCACATCATCGGCGCCTTCTAAAAAATATTCAAACTTGCAGGATATTGATCGAGTCCAAACAATGTTTGAACTTGATTGTTGTCACAATCTTGGTTAACATATCTACGGGATTTTCAATTGTAGCAATCTTCTGAAGAAATATCTTGCCTCCATCAATAATATCCCGCATAAAATGAAACCGAACATTGATGTACTTCGTTCGTGCATGCTAGACTTGATTCTTTGCCAAATGAATGGCACTCGAACTATCACAGAACACAACAATGTGCTTCTGAACAACTCCTAAATTTTCAAGTAAACCCTGCAACCAAATAGCTTCCTTAACAGCCTCTAAAGTTGCCATGTACTCTGCTTCTGTTGTAGACAAGGCAATGGTAGACTGTAAGCTAGACCTCCAACTCACTGGACCATTAGCAAAGGTAAAAACATATCCAATAGTTGATCAACGTTTATCCAAATCACCTACAAAATCAGAATCCACATATCCAACAACATGTTGATCAATAGTATTATTTTTCTCAAATACTATACCAACGTCAATTGTATTTATAATATATCTCAAAATCAATTTCATAGCTTGCCAATGTCCTTTACCCGGATTATGCATATACCTGCTCTTCATACTAACAGCTTGTGAAATATCAAGTCTAGTAGAAATCATTGCAGACATCAGACTACCAACAACACTTGCATAAGGAACTTGTGACATATACTTTCGTTCCTCATCTGATTTAGGAGATAAAGTCGCACTAAGTTTGAATTGAGGAGCAAGAGGAGTGCTTAGTGGTCTTGACTGCTCAAACATGCCAAAACTTTGTACTACCTTCTTCAAATACTGTTTCTGAGACAAACTAACTCTTCTTCTCATTCTGTCTTTGCGAATCTCCATGCCAAGTATCTTCTTTGCTTCACCAAGATCTTTCATTTCAAACTCTTGATTTAACTGACTTTTCAATTTGTTGATTTCTTCCCTATTCTTTGAAGCTATCAACATATCATCAACATACAAGAGTAAATATATAAAAATCCATTTTGAAGTCAGTGAAAATAAACACAATGATCATGTTTATTTCTAATATACTTCTGACCCATCATAAACTGATGAAATCGTTTGTACCACTGTCTTGGAGACTATTTTAAACCATACAACGATTTACCCAGTTTACATACCCAATTTTCTTTTCCAGCAACCTGAAATCCATCTGACTGAGTCATATAGATTTCCTCTTCCAAATCACCATGTAAAAATGTAGTTTTTTACATCGAGTTGAACTAGTTCAAGATCAAATTGTGCTACCAAAGCCAACAAAATTCGAATGGAAGAATGTTTAACAATTGGAGAAAATACCTCATTATAATCAATGCCTTCCTTTTGTGCGTAGCCCTTAAGTACCAATCTAGCTTTGAAGCGAACATTATTTGCATTTGGAAATCCTTCTTTATTTACATAAACTCATTTGCAGCCAATTACTTTTTTACCCTTAGGCAACTAGGCTGGCTCCCAAGTTTGATTCTCATGAAGAGACTGCATTTCTTCATCCATTGCTCTTTTCCACTTGTCTTATTCAGAGTTCCTTATTGCTTCTTTGAAAGTGTAAGGAACATTATCATCCACAACTGGAAGTGGACAGGCCACCATATCAGTATACCGAGTAGGTTTTCGAATTTCTCATCTTGGCCTTTGAGAAACAATTGATTCTTGTTGCTGTGAAGATTCTCGAATTGAAATCTCCTCTTCTTGTACACTATTCCCCACCGTAACTGGAGAGTTACCTTGTGTAGTCTCATTTCTCACTGGGTTTCCCAAAATTGTCTTAACCTCCACCTGTTGTTGAGTACCACTGGTCTTCTCTTCAACTCGTGACTCCTTGCATATTGTTTTCTTCATCATTGCAAGTTCATCAAAAGTCACATCCCTACTTAAAATCATTTTCTTTTCGTCTCTAGACACCAAAGACGGTATCCTTTGACTCCTGCACTTATCCCCAAGAATATTTCTTTCTTGGCTCTTGGATCCAACTTAGATTCTTTAACATAATAATAAGTCAAATAGATGTAAAGAATCATAATCACTAGCAGGCTTTCCAGACCATATCACATAGGGTGTTTTTCCCCCTATTGTAGATGATGGTAGACGATTAATGAGATGACACGCATATCTAATAGCCTCAGCCCAAAACCTTTTGTCTAACCCAGCGTTAGACAACATACATCAAACTTTCTCCAGCAAAGTCCGATTCATGCGCTCCGCCACCCCATTCTGTTATGGTGTATTTCAAACTAGGAAATGTCAAGCAATACCTTCTATAACGTCCCTCAATTTCTTAACATAAAATGTCACATAATAGATAAAATGGTCAACCCGAAACCATGGGTAATGGGGACACCTGTTATTTACAGCGGAAACCTAAGCAGCTGTAAGTATAAAATTGAAATCATCCATCCATCATACATAATACTAGAGTTTATTACATTATCAAAATACTGTATTTATACACAACTACCAAAAAGTCAAAACAACACTAGGACCATACAACAAAAATCTCTTAGTCCTAGTTCAACGCTTACCCTTCTAGTAGGGAAGCTCCACTCACTCAACGGTGGCCTTGACCCACCGGTTTCTTTAGGTTTCTTGAAAAGTTAAATAAGTTTGGGGGTGAGACACTTCTCAATAAGGGAAAGTAAACTAAATACAACTGTGTGGCAACATGAATATTTAATGCAATTATACGTATACAGTACATTTCATATTTCATAAACGTTCATCATACCATACTAAAAAATCACATGCTTTCGTATTTTCTAGTAAGTCATATCATACATAAAACATCTGCTATACTCATAATACTGAAAACATATACCCAAGATGAATAGCTAGCTGGTGTCATGTATTATCCCCCATGACGGGTTGTGTAGCCCCAAGGCAGGACTCGACAATGGTTGGCTAACCACTGCCGAGTCAAATATATCTGTAAGTACGATGAGCCTGCCACACCCTGGTCCAGACTGCCAGGTGGACGTCCACACTCTACTAAAAGCCACATCGACTATCCATCTCCCATCCCCTCGTGGGATGGTTAGCACTAATCTGACGTAGATATCTTATCTACAATATAGCTACGGTACCGAGCTCCTGAACTGAACTAAACTAACATCCTAGTTGTGATAACATATAATACATGATCATATATATAACATCATTATGGCCTCGTGCCGAAAATATAGTAATTACGGCCTCATGCCAAAATCATACATAAATACGGCCTCGCGTCGATATCATAAATATAGCCTCGTGTCGATAACATATATACGGCCTCGTGCTGATAACATAAATACAACCTCGTGCCGATAACATAAATACATGGTCTCGTTCCAAAATCGTTTCAGATATATATATTCTGAAAATAAATCATTTATCATATATTCGTTAAAATCATCACAACATAACTCATCTTTTCATAATACCTGAATACATGTTTTGCTCGTAAAGTCTTTCATATCATAATACAATTCTCATAAAATATTCATGTCACACATGTGTTGTTAAAAGTAATACTTCATATTCTAAAATCATGATTTTCTAGCATCTCATACATACATATGCATTTTAATCATCATAGCAGTATTTTCCCAATTGTACATTTCATTTATAATAAACAATATAGCATATGCTTTTCTAAAAATAAATTTACTCATAATTAACAATAATTTGCATGGAAAATAACTACTTTAGTTTATTCCCTTACCTGACTACTAAGAAATTCGTTAGGACCCAAATCCTACACCCTTGGCGCTCGAAATTCAACTCCTGAAATTTACATTTTTCCCAGATTAATTAATCTATTTCTCCAAAATAATACTCGTCTAGCCTTCCCTAGGCTCCATATACCTCGAATTAATATTTAAACTATTATTTAACATCCCCACTTAATTTTCTGAATTTTGCATACAGGTCCCAAAATTACACCCGCGGCGCGCTCACTCGGGCCCTAAATTCCAGAAATCCTACTTCAACCTCAGATGCTCAATATTTTAGAATTTCTAAATTAATGCTAATTAAATAAAAGTAAGCCCCTTAATAACCCCCGTACCCCAAATTTGAGGTTTTGGCCCGACACCCCCACGAGAATTCCATCCCGCTAGACTTGTAGAGAATCATCCCTAAATTCTCGTGGTGGTGTTCATTCGTCGATTGGACTTATATTTTGCAAGAAATTAAAGAAAAAGGGGAAAATGGCTTACCTCAGGGAATATGCCTACGCTGCTCCTACCACCAATCCGCTCCGGTAGAAATGACAGCAGCAACGAATGGAGTCAAGTGGTATCTTCGAATTTTCAATTGGGCGAAAATCCGTCACGAAATCGAGGAGAGAGGGAGAGAGAATGAGAGGAGAGAGAGAGAGAGAGATTTCAGTGCTGCACAAGGAAAGTGAAAGAAAAGGAAAGTGAAAGAAAAGAAAGAAAAGAAGATAAAGAAAAAGAAGAAAGGTGGAAGGGGGGGCTGAAGATAACAATTAAAAAAAATAATTCATTTTGAAGCTTTGTGAAGCTTCAGGATGTTAATAATAATAATAATAATAATAATAATAATAATAATAATAATAATAATAATAATAATAATAATATTTAATTAATAATAATAATAATATATATTTTAATAAAATAAAAATTAATTTTAATTAATTTTTTTTCTTTTTTTTAAATTCGTTTAATTAATTAATTAATTATTTTTTTTTTTTGGAAATCAATCCACTAATCTTTGATATCTCTTTTTAGGGTTTTTACATTCTCCTCTCCTTATAAAAATTTCGTTCTCGAAATTTGTCATTCCCCTGTTTCCCTTCCTTAGTGATAACACTTCTAATTTTTATTAATTACCCTCACTTATGGCGGAGGAATACTGTGGTCACAACGAGGGCTCTGGGAGATTACAACTATTCAAAATTCTCCCAAAACCATTCACGTTTCTAAACTAAAAACTACAATAATATTCCATTCACTTGACTGGCTCAGCTCTAACTCCACTGAATAAGTGCGGATATCTTTGGCGCATCTGATCCTCTAGTTCCCAGGAAGCCTCCTTAATGGCATGGTTGCGCCACAGAATTTTTACTAGTGGAATCTTCTTCGTGCGTAGCTCCTATTCCTTCCAGTTAAGAATCTGCACTGGCACTTCCTCATAAGCTAAAGTATCACCCAACTTCAGTGCCTCATATCTGATCACATGGGAGGGGTTTGGGACATATTTCCTCAGCATAGAAACGTGGAATACGTCATGGATCCTAGATAGAACCGGTAGTAATGCCAAACGATAGGCAACTGGACCCACTCTCTCAAAAATCTCAAATGGTCCAATATACCTAGGGCTCAGCTTACCCTTCCTCCCGAACCTCATAGCACCCTTCAACGCTGCCACTTTCAGGAATACGTGATTTCCTGTGTCAAACTCCAATTCTCACCGACGAGTATCAGCATAACTCTTCTGCCAGCTCTGCGCTGTCCTGATCCTGTCTCTGATGAGTCTGACTTTATCCTGAGTCTGCTGTATCAGCTCTGACCCCAATACCTGTCCTCTCCAACCTCATCCCAATACAATGGGGATCGACACCTCCTGCCATATAGCGCCTCATACGGTGTCATCCCAATGCTGGCCTGGTAGCTGTTGTTATACGCAAACTCAAATAGTGGCAAATACTACATCCAACGACCTCCAAAGTCCAGCACACATGCTCGCAGCATATCCTCCAGAATTTGTATCGTCCTCTCTGTCTGTCCATCTGTCTGAAGATGAAAAGCTATGCTGAACGACAACTGAGAACCCATGGCCCCTTGTAAACTCTTACAAAACCGAGATGTGAACCGTGGGTCTCTATCTAAAACTATGGACATTGGGACGCCGTGGAGTCTAACTATCTCCTAGATGTATAACTCAGCCAATCTGTCCAAGGAGTAGCTAACTCTGATCGGCAAAAAGTGGGCAGTCTTCGTCAATCGATCCACCACTACCCAAATAGCGTCCTTTCTATGCAATGCTGGAGTAATCCTGAGATGAAATCCATGGCTATATGCTCCCACTTCCACTCAGGAATGTGGAGTGGCTACAATGAAACCGCCGGTCTCTGATGCTCAGCCTTCACTTGCTGGCACATCAAACACTGATCCATATACTGAGCTATCTCTCTCTTCATGTTGCTCCACTAGAAGGACTCTCGAAGATCCCTGTACATTTTAGTAATACCTGGATATACAGTATATAGGGACCGATGTGCTTCCTCCAAAATGACTTTCTTGATCTCAGGATCGGCAGGAACGCATAACCTGGTACGGAACCTCAAGGCTCCATCATATGAAATGCTGAACTCTGTTTCCTGACCATCTTGCACCTTTCCCACAAGCTCTACTAGTTCTACGTCATTCCTCTGGGCTACTTTAATCATCTCCTGTAAACTCGGTTGCAAAACCAAGTCAGCAATGAACGCCTGGTGATCGCCCTCTACCAGCTCCACACTGAGCCTCTCCAGATCCATCTGAATCGGATGCTGAATCTCCACTACAGATACAGATGATTCCACTAATTTCTGACTCAAAGCATCAACAACCACATTAACCTTTCCCGGGTGGTAGCTGATAGTGCAGTCGTAATCCTTTATTAGCTCCAGCCATCTCCTCTACCTCATATTCATTTCCTTCTGCGTGAAGAAATACTTTAAACTTTTATGGTCAGTAAATATCTCACACCTACCCCTATATAGATACTGCCTCCAAATCTTCAGCGCATAAACAACCGTCGCCAACTCTAGATCGTGTGTAGGGTAGTTCTTCTCATATTCTTTCAACTGTCATGAGGCATAGGCTATTACTCTTCCCCGCTGCATCAATACATATCTGAGCCCTTTATGGGACGCATCACTATAAATTACGAACCCCTCTTCTCCTGAAGGAATCGTCAACACAGGCACAGTGATGAGTCGTTGCTTCAACTCCTGGAAACTCTGTTCACATTCATCAGACCACTCAAACTTCGCTCCTTTCCTGGTCAATGGGCCTGACAATCTAGAGAAGCCCTCAACAAACCTGCGGTTGTACCCAGCCAATCCCAGGAAACTCCTGATCTCGTACACGTTCTTTGGTCGTATCCAGTTTACTACCGCCTCAATCTTACTTGGATCAACAGAAATACCACCCTTGGATATAACGTGTCCAAGGAAGGTAACCTGTTCCAGCCAGAACTCACACTTCTTAAGCTTTGCATATAGCTTCTTCTCTCGCAACACCTGCAACACTATACTCAGATGCTCCTCATGCTCCTCTAGACTCTTCGAATACACCAGTATATCATCAATAAATACTACAACAAACCGATCCAAGTACTGGTGAAAAACCCTGTTCATAAGATCCATAAAAACTGCAGGAGCATTCGTTAATCCAAACGGCATAACTAGAAATTCATAGTGACCATACCGTGTTTTGAATGCTATCTTTGGAACATCTTCCGTTCTGACTTTCACCTGATGGTATTCGGAGCATAAATCTATCTTCGAAAAGATCTGTGTCCCCTACACTGGTCAAACAAATCATCGATACGCGGGAGCGGGTATTTATTCTTGATAGTTACTTTATTTATTTCTCGATAGTCAATGTACAACCTCATCGAGCCATCCTTCTTCCTCACAAATAAAACCGGTGCTCCCTAAGGCGACACACTGGGCAAAATAAACCCCTTATCTAATAGTTCCTACAACTGCTCCTTCAATTCTTTCAGCTCTACCGGTGTCATTCTATACGGCGCCTTCGAAATCGACGCTGTCCTTGGAGCCAGATCAATAACGAACTCTACCTCACGATCAAGAGGTAGTCTCAGCAAATCCTCGGGGAATACATCAGGAAAATCCCTCACCACATGGATATCCTCCACCCTCAGCTCCCCTTCTGATACAGCCTTCACACAGGCTAAATATTCCTGACAGCCTTCTGATAGCTATCTACGTGCCTGAATAGCAAATAATAACTGAGGTGGGGTGCGCACACATGATCCCACGAATCTGTACTCCTGTCCCTCTGGAGGTCTGAACACTACCACTCTATGATGGCAATCAATGCTAGCATAGTGGGCAGCTAGCCAATCCATGCCCAAGATTACCTCAAACCCATGCATGTCTAAAACCACCAGATTAGCTAACAAAGACCTCCCCTGAATATCCACTGGACAGTCCCTGAGTACCTTTCTACATACCCCTACGGTCCCAGTTGGCGTAGTAACAGACAAACTAATTTCTAACTACTAAGGCTCAAACCCACACAATTTAACATAATCCCGGGCGATAAACGAATGCGTCGCCCCAGAATAAAAAAAAAACAGTAGCTTTAAATGACAATATTGAAACAGTGCTGTCACCACATTTTCTGCCGCCTCAGCATCTCCTGGCATCAAAGCGAAAACTCTGGCTGGGGCCATATTCCTCTGCTGCCCTCCTCGTGGCGCCTAATAACCTCCTTGGGCAAGTTTAGGAGCAGTACCAGTCTGTGTCGAACACTCCCTCATCATATGTTTTGGCTCCCCACACCTGTAGCAAACACCTCACCTAGTACGGCACTCTCCCGGGTGTCTCTTCCCACAAGTTGGGCAACACCCTAGAAACCGCGATTCCCAGTCTTTTGTCTCCAGTCCCTATAATAGCCACCTCTCTTCCACGCGGAACGGCCGACTCCCTGATGGGAACCAGAAGGTGTAAACCTCTTCTTCTGCCTCTGCTCCTCAGGCTCCAACCGATCACCAATTTCTTCTATAATGGCCCGGTCAACCAGCTCGGCGAAGTCTTGCAACTTCAAAATCGATACCTGCTTATAAATTTCTCTCCTCAAGCCTCTTTCAAACTGTCGTACCTTCTTCGCCTCATCTGGAATGACGTATGAGGTGAAGCGAGATAGCTCGATGAACCTCGCCACATACTACTGCATTGATAGCTGTCCCTGCTTCAGATTCAAGAACTCCCCAATCTTAGCCTCCCTAGAAGAGGCTGGAAAATACCTGTCGAAGAATGTTTCTTTAAACCGTTCCCACGTCATCTCTACAGGTACAATCCTCTGCTGCATTAATACTCTCACCACCGACCACCACCTCTCGGCCTCTTCAGTCAATTTATATGTGGCAAATAGTACCCTCTGTTCCTCAGAACACTACAGCACTGCAAATATTTTCTCTATCTCCTGCACCCAATTCACAGCGACTGCAGGATCCTTTCTTCTTGAGAAAGCTGGAGGATTCATCTTTATGAACTTCTCTATCGAGCTATTGTGGCCTCCAGACGGACCACCCTGTCCCTTCGAACTTCTAACAATCTCTGCCATCACTTGCTGTGCTACGCTGCATAAAACGGCATCTGAATCACTACTCGCAGCGCCCGAGGGTCCAGCACCCTCACTCCCACTGGCGTGGGCACTATTGCCACCAAGGTCCATCCTGAAAAACATGTAACTTAACTCAAAACCTCATTCTCTATACATATCACTCAGCTCATATGGTATATTTTCCTAATTAACTCGTCACTCTTGATCTTAATTCAAGGTTCAATCCTGCAACCTAGATACCCAACCCGACGATAGTTTACAATGAATTTCCTGAAGTCGTCACCTCAGGAAAATCACACAAACCACCACGGAAGTCCTGCATCTAGACTACAAAACTAAACCTTAAATTCCCTTATCCTATACTCTGGTATTATTACTGCTACACTCTAGAATCTACAGAACCTAGTATCCTAGGCTCTAATACCAAATGTAACGTCCCTCAATTTCTTAACATAAAATGTCACATAATAGACAAAATGGTCAACCCGAACCCATGGGTAACGGGGACACATGTTACTTACAGCGGAAACCTAACCAACAGTAAGTATAAAATTGAAATCATCCATCCATCATACATAATACTAGAGTTTATTACATCATCAAAATACTATATTTATACACAACTACCAAAAAGTCAAAACAACACTGGGACAATACAACAAAAATCTCCTGGTTCTAGTTCAACGCTTACCTTTCTAGTAGGGAAGCTCCACCCACTCAACGGTGGCCTTGACCCGCCGGTTTCTCTGGGTTTCCTGAAAAGTTAAATAAGTTCGGGGGTGAGACACTTCTCAGTAAGGGAAAGTAACTAAATACAGCTGTGTGACAACATGAATATTTAATGCAATTATACGTATACAGTACATTTCATATTTCATAAACGTTCATCATACCATACTGAAAAATCACATGCTTTCGTATTTTCTAGTAAGTCATATCATACATAAAACATCTTTTATACAAATAATACTGAAAACATATACCCAGGATGAATAGCTAGCTGGTGTCATGTATTACCCCCCATGACGGGTTATGCAACCCCAAAGCGGGACTCGACAATGGCTGGCCAACCACTTCCGAGTCAAATATGTCTGTAAGTACGATGAGCCCACCACACTCTGGTTCGAACTGCCAGGTGGACGTCTACACTTTACTGAAAGCCACATCAACTATCCATCTCCCATCCCCTCGTGGGATGGTTAGCACTAATCTGACGTAGATATCTGATCTACAATATAGCTACGGTACCGAACTCCTGAACTGAACTAAACTAACATCCTAGTTCTGATAACATATAATACATGATCATATATATAACATCATCACGGCCTCGTGCTGAAAATATAGTAATTACGGCCTTGTGCCGAAATTATACATAAATACGGCCTCGCGCCGATATTGTAAATACGGCCCCGTGCCGATAACATAAATATGACCTTGTGCCGATAACATATATACGGCCTCGTGCCGATAACATAAATACGGCCTCGTGCCGATAACATAAATACATGGCCTCACGCCAAAATCGTTTCAGGTATATATATTCTGAAAATAAATCATTTATCATATATTCGTCAAAATCATCACAACATAACTCATCTTTTCATAATACCTGAATATATGTTTGCTCATAAATCCTTTCATATCATAATACAATTCTCATAAAATAATATTCATGCCACACATGTCCTGTTAAAAGTAATACTTCATATTCTAAAATCGTGATTTTCTGGCATCTCATACATACATATGCATTTTAATCATCATAGCAGTATTTTCCCAATCGTACATTTCATTCATAATAAACAATATAGCATATGTTTTTCTAAAAATAAATTTACTCATAATTAATAATAATTTGCATGGAAAATAACTGTTTTAGTTTATTCCCTTACCTAGTTACTGAGAAATTCGTTAGGACCAAAATCCTACGCCCTTGGCACCCGAAATTCAACTCCTGAAATTTACATTTTCCCCAGATTAATTAATCTATTTCTCCAAAATAATACTCATCTAGCCTTCCCTAGGCTCCATATACCTCAAATTAATATTTAAACTATTATTTAACATCCCCACTTTATTTTCTAAATTTTTCCTGCAGGTCCCAAAATTACACCCACGGCGCTCACCCGGGCCCTAAATTCCAGAAATCCTACTTCAACCTCAGATGCTCAATATTTTAGCATTTCTAAATTAATGATAATTAATTAAAAGTAAGCCCCTTAATAACCCCCGTACCCCAAATTTGGGGTTTTGGCCCAACACCCCCACGAGAATTTTGTCCCACTAGACTTGTGGAGAATCATCCCTAGATTCTCGTGGTGGTGTCCGTTTATCGATTGGGCTTATATTTTGCAAGAAATTAAAGAAAAGGGAGAAAATGGCTTACCTCGGGGAATATGCCTACGCCGCTTCTACCACTGATCTGCTCCGGTAGAAATGACGGCAACGGCGAATGGAGTCCAGTGGTATCTTTGAATTTTTGATTGGGTGAAAATCCGTCATGAAATCGAGGAGAGAGGGAGAGAGAATGAGAGGAGAGAGAGAGATTTCAGTGTTGCGCAGGGAAAGTGAAAGAAAAGAAAAGAAGATAAAGAAGAAGAAGAAAGCTAGAAGGGGGGGGGGGGGCTGAAGATAACAATTAAAAAAAATAATTCATCCTGAAGCTTTGTGAAGCTTCAAGATGTTAATAATAATAATAATAATAATAATAATAATAATAATAATAATAATAATAATAATAATAGTAATAATAATAATAATATTTAATTAATATTAATAATAATATTTTTTTAATAAAATAAAAATTAATTTTTTATTTTTTATAAATTCGTTTAATTAATTAATTAATTATTTTTTTTTTTTTTTGGAAATCATTCCACTAATCTTTTATATCTCTTTTTGGGATTTTTACACCTTCATCCTGACATACCTTCATAAATGGGTCACTCGTGTATTCACCACCATTATCTGATCTGAGTCGTTTAATCTTTTTTCCAGTTTGATTTTCAACTAATTTTTTCCACCTAAGGAAAATATCACACACTTCATTTTTATGCTTCATAGAATACACCCAAACTCTTCTGAAAAAATCATCAACAAAAGTGACAAAATAATGCATACCACCCAACGAAACTGTTTTTTTGGGCCCCCATACATCTGTACGGATGTAGTCTAAAATACCTTCAGTTTGATGGATTGTTGTGCCAAATTTCACTATAGTTTATTTTCTCAGAATGCGATGCTCACAAAATTCAAATTTGCACACCTTTGCACCCTTTAACAAACCTCGCTTAACTAATTGTTGCAAAGATTTTTCTCCTGCACGTGCTAATCGCATATGCCATAACCTGGTTGCATCTGAACCTGCATCTTTCTTGGAAACAACAGCTGCTGAGCCAATAACTATACTACCTTGTAAATAATACAAGTTATTTTTCCTTATTCCTTTCATCACCACCAGCGCACCTCATTTAATCTTTAAGGTTCCATCTTTCAATATGATAGTGAACCCTTGAGATTCTAAGGCACCCAATGAAATCAGATTCTTCTTTAGGCTTGGAACATACCTAACATTAGTCAAGGTCTTAATAGTTCCGTCTTGACATTTCAACTGTATTGATCATATTCCAGTTGTTTTACAAGTATTATCATTTCCTATAAAAACAACCCCACCATCTAATTCTTCAAAATTAGAAAATCATTCCCTACTGGGACACATGTGATAGGAACAACCAGAATCCAAAATCCACTCACCAAAATAATGTGACGAAGATGTTCCAACAAGAAAAAAATTTGACTCAATTCCATCATCATTGGCAATATTGGCACTAGAATGTGTTTTTCCCTTATTCTTCTACTATAATTTAGGGCAATCTTTCTTCCAATGCCCTCTCTCACGACAAAAGGCGCATTCATCTTTAGCAGGTCTCCCACGAGATTTACTCTTCCCATGAGATTTACTCTTCCTTCCAGGTATATGACTCTGAGAACGTCCCCTTATTGTTAGTGCTTCTGCTGTTTCCTTATGGACCCTCTAATCCTTCTTTCTGCATTCAATACTAATCAATGCAGTACAAACAGCATCATAAGTAACTTTATCTTTCCCATACAATAAAGTGGTGGTCAAATGTTCATACTCATCAGGGAGAGAATTCAGTAACAATATGGTTTTATCCTCATCTTTCACCTTTTCATCCAAATTTAACAAATCGGCCAAAATTTTATTGAAAGCATTTATGTGGTCATTAATCGAAATACCTGGTTAATACTGGAAGCGAAACAATTTCTTTTTCAAATAGAGCCGATTTTCCAGACTCTTGGTCATAAATGTATCTTCCAATGTCTTCCACAATTTCTTTGCAGATGTCTCCTTCATAACACAATATTTCTAATTTTTAGTGAGACACAGACGAATCGTACTACATGCCTGACGATTGATCTTTTCCCAATCTCTGTCACCCATATCTACTGGTTTATCATCCAAAGCAATATCTAGTTCTTGCTGATACAAGATGCTCATCACCTCACATTGCCACATACAAAAATTATTAGTACCATCAAATTTCTCCACCTCAAACCGAGCATTAGTTATCATCTTCGATGATGATGTCGAAGCCGAAGGGGTTGGAGTTCGTGTGGACAGAGTTTCTTCTACTGCTGCACTAGTTTCTGTCATCTTCTATATATTCAATAGCAACCAACAAAGCGAAAGGCTTAGGATGAATAGTACGTACCAACTGTGTCTACTCTATTTTATCCTATGAAATTCCACTTTGACCAGGCCAACCTCCAGGGAGCGACTGAGCCACAATGGTCTCTAAGCACTCGCTTAAACAAGGTCTTTCTTAGGCATCAAACGTGGAATCAAGGATCCTAATAGAGGAATACCTCTGTATCAACACTATTCAACCTAACTCTAATACCAATTGTTGTGTCAGGCACCCCACTTGTGTCAAACACCAATACTACAACTATTGCTATTGAATATATAAGAAATTAAAGTAATGTGGAAACTAATAATAAAACAGTAAAAAAAAATAAGACAAGAAATTTACGAGGTTCGGTATAGAATTACCCACATCCTCGGGCGCCGATGATCAATCATCTACTTTTTAACAAAGTACAATTTTGAGGTGTGTTTTACAAATGAAGAGTTGAGCTTTTTATATAACTTCAACCTCAAATTCAAAAAACACTTCTCTCCAATGTGGGACAAATAATATAAAAAATTCAAAACAACATTTTATACTAATGTGGAACTATTCTACCAATGTGGGACAAAAAAACAACAATGTGTTCATGAAAAAGGAAAAAAATAAACACAAGATACGAATTCATGCTTCATGATGAATCAAATTGCATCATATGACAAATACTCTTAAATATAATTAATGTACTGACAAATAATTTATAGAAGTTATTTTAAAAAAAAAGAAATAATATTTGTTAAAAAAAATTAGGAGTAATTAATTAATATGTGACTTCGAAATTTTACATTACAAAAGTCAAAGATAGTTTAAAAAATTCTACTAGCTGCTATACATGATGAAATAAAACTAATGAAAAATGTTGTCAATGTACCTAAACTATGATCTTGCAGTTACTAATCTGGCTTCTCCTCTTGTTACCCGAGAATGTGGACATTGGATCCGTATAAAAATCAAACCTTGGAGTGGCAAATGAAATATCCGGCCCTGGTTGAGTTGATGGAGTTTCAATTAATGGATTGGAAAGCCAACCAGGCATTGCAGAAGTTTCAACATCATTACGAGCTCCAACCTGAGCGGCTTCCATACGAATTGCTTTCAGTCTTTCCCTTCTCTTCTCTCACTCCTCCATTTAACCTGTTAATGTAGGAGAGAGGAGAAAATTTAAATACCCAAAAACAAATAAGCCAAGAAAGCGAAAAACTACATACCAAAAAATGGCTACTAAAAAACTTAGGATTAACAAATAATTCTAAAATATACAGTTGCATACTGGGGTAATATAAAAAATAAAAAAAAAAATTCCAGTAGCCACATTAGTGAGTGATAGTTAAGGAGGAAGTGGTCCTAACCATAGTTGTCAAATTGAGATTCAAATCATGAAACAAAATTCCAATGTCGGGAATCAAGAATTAATCAAATCGTAAGAATCTCTATAAATTTCCAAAAGCAATCCCAAATTATACGCATATATTGATATGCAAACAAGAAAAATGGTACAAGACATTTAAATTTTGATGATAAAAAAGTTCATATTTCATGTGTATGCTATTGCTTTCCCTATACAATAAAATGCAAAGGAAATGAGTCAAGAAAAAGGGTGGCCCAGGGCCACAAGCTCCCCACCTTGCTTGGGTAGGGGGTGGGTTGTTAGTACGCAGACTTACCCCGGCCTTTTATGCAGAGAGACTGTTTCCTAGGACTAGAACCTGTGACCAACCAGTCATAAAGGAGCAACCTTACCATTGATTGAAGGCCCCCTCAAAGGAGCAACCAGTCACAAATGAATCAAGAAAAATTAATAAAAAAAAAAACAAGGAACTCTATGTTGTTTAATGGAAGGAATCAAAGGGGGGGGGGGGGGGGGAACAGAAGATTACAGTGTGAAAATAAAAGCAGTGAAAAAAAATTGTTCTTGGAGTTTTAAAATTGTCGGGTTTGACAGGAAAGGATAGGTCTATGATCCATGGATTCAGATCAATTCATTGGAATTCAAAGGGTGAATCAATAGATTAGGCAATGATTTGGTTATTTTTTGATTCACTAGTAAGATCAGAATCAATTTGGTGTGGAATAGATTTGAATATTATGGATCAAATTGCAAATTGTAAGATTCTAACAACGGTCTTCACTCTCTCTTTCTCTCTGCCCTTGTTCACTTAATAGGGCTCTTCGTTTCAGAAGGGCTCTCGGCTGTCATATGTCAATAGATTTTACAGCTTGTTTGGATGGCATGGAATCAAGGTTGAGAATGAAGTAATAGAATCAAGACAGGAACAGAGTGAATGTGCAATTCCATTCCAGCGTTTGGTTAAAGTGTGGGATTATGGCTGGAATAGAACGTTAAGTCCATTCAACATTTATTATATGCAATAAAACTTGAGGAATATAATCAGATTTATATCAAATTTACCATGATATCCTTATACACAAAATGTACTTATAATTAAACTCTATTTTACCAACTTAAATTAAATGATTTAAAATTTTATTAATAAGCCGAATCAAACACAAGGAACATGCAGCACAAATTGATTATTAAAACATATGGTATTAAGTTAATAATGGGCTAAAATTTATAATTTACAGATTGATTAAAGCGAAAAGAACGCAAAGTCATCATGCAAAATAAACCATATGATCGATAAGCCCTTAATCTGTAGAGTTGCAAAGAAAAGAAATAATATAAATATAATATAACAAAATATAATGTAGATATAAATACATGTTTTTCTATGCCTAGTTCTTAAAAATTAATTTTGAGTAGCCAAGGGAACAAATTACAACAACGTTGATGCATTGTTAACGTCATAAAGAATCAATTTTTGAGTTTAGCAATTCAAAGGCACTTGCAGCACCAGAATAAGACAAGAAAGAACCACCAAAGAAAATCATGTGTGGACTTATTCAAGTTTACTTTTAAACAAAAAATAAATCAAAAATGATTCCTTTTTTTTTTTTTTTAAACACATTTGAAATTTCAAGCAAGGGATGTTCCATGCGTGGTTTAGACATATCCAAAAGCACAAGCAAAATATGCTGCGTCTCCCCTCTTGCTCCGCCTGAGAAACACAACAAAAACAATTAAGCATCAAACCCTCCTCCCATTAATTGAATGTTCCACATGCAGTGTATCTTTAGCCATTGCTTCAACCTCGCTTCAGAAAAAGTTTCAGTCCCCTTTCCCATAACACAATCTCTACGACACAACAGCAAAATCATCCCAATTTTCTATTTCTTTGCTACTATGAAGCTCCTCTTCTATTTACAGTTTATTAAAAATAATGAAAAATAATAAAAAATAAATCAGTTAAACAGGCATCAAAGACAAATTAACTATCTAAAGAAATAATAAAAAATCTAACCTGAAAGCACAACAATTTCAGGAGCATTACTGCTGGGTTTGGTAAATAAAAGGCTTCAAAATCTACAAATCCACTGCCTTCATTAGGACCAAATTTATAAATGCCATAGATTCTTCCAGAAATATAGGGCCATTGTCTCATGGAGATTGACTCGAATTATTGTAAGAGTCAAACAGTATGGATGAATCCAAAATTTATGCGATCAACTTCCATAGAAAAATAATTATTAAGTTTCAATGAGAATTTTCAAAGAAGCAACATAAACTAATTGAACAATTTGTAGTACTAGTCCGCCCTTGCTGTTCTTGTCCTGTTTGTTTTTATCAATTTGGTTCCTACAGGGAGCATGTGTTCAACTTTTTACACCATCAATGGTACAGAGGCTATTTGAAGGGGAAGATAAGTTTTTTCAGAATTAGAACTTGGGAACAGTAACTGATTTTAGGGACCACATAGATTGTTCTTTAGATGACCTATAACCACACTGAGTCGATTAGGGCAATATTATAGATAAATTACGGGTTTATTGTCTTCAAGGATATAGATGGCATAATATTGTCTTGCTGGATTAGCAGGGGGCTCGGTTATGGTTATGGTTATGGTTTTATTATAGGTCAATTAACAGAATCCTTCTCTCCTAACATATTACAGGTTTCCTGTCTTCATAATTTTTTAGTACAGTTATAACTTTATGCGGTGATGTTTGCTTTTCTTTTGATACTACTGATGCTTTTTTTGGTTTTTCCATAACGGGATTGTGGGTAGAAGCACTAATTCCACCTTCATTACCCTGGTGCTTAAAAAAGATTTTGCTACTAGGGCAAAGAACTTCAGTTCAGTTAGTGACCAGTGTATAGAAGATCCTTGCTAAAGTGTTATCCAAGAGACTTTCTAGTGTCTTGCCATGGTCAGAATGTGTCCGCTGGTGATAGACAGATTTTAGTTGCAGCTCTGGTAGCTAATGATGTTGAAGATGCTGTCAGAAGAAATAAAGGGAGCCTGGTTTTGAATTTGGATTTTGAAAAAGATCATGACATGCTAGTTGGGATTTCTTGGATAGAATGCTGGATAGAAGAGGTTTTCGAAGGTTTTGGAGCAATATGGAGGTTTTGGATTAAGGGCGCGCCTTTCGTTTGTGCTCTTCTTTGTTCTAGTGAATGGGGAGGCTAAACCCTGGGGTGATAAGGCGGGACATCTTCTTTCCCCTTTCCTTTCCACTATTGTGGCTGATGCTGTGAGTAGGATGGCTGATAGATGGGTTGATAGAGGTTTGGCATAAGGGATCGAGGTGGACCATGAGAACTTACCCATATTATGTTTGTGATTTGTAGATGACACCATTTCTTTTGGAGGATATGGATAGCTTTTCCAATATGTTAACTATTTTGCAAATGTTTGAAAAAGTGTAAGCTCTTAGATTTAATTTTTCTAAGAGTGGCATTTGTGGGTATTGGCATCAACCCAAGTCCTTTTTCTAGGTTAGCTGGTTGTGGGGCTCTGAGTTGGTCTATCACTTATTTAGGTAACTTTTTCACTCTCGGTGGCTGCATTACTCTTTTTCTACTTACCTTTCTTATATCAACCTGCCCTACTTTCCCCTTTTCAAAATTCTTAGGAGAGTCGCTCGTAGATTAGAGAAATTGATGAGGGAATTCTTGTGGTCGGGAGTCGACAAGCATGATAGAGATCATCTTGTTAGCTAACAACTGTGGGTAGATCCAAAAGGGAGGTAGGTCTGGGTCAAGGGTGTAGGATTTATATCCCAAAGGATATGTCCCACATGAATGATGTGGGTCCCACATATAGTGAATGTGTCTCATATGATAAGGATATGAATTAATGGTTGAATGGGTTAACTAAAAGGTTAGCTTATTTAATATGAGAAATTAATGGTGGAAGTTTGAAGAGATTCTTATACATAAATATTATAGATATATATATATATATATATATATATATATATATATTGCTACTATTATGGGTGTAGCTATAAGGGCATGCTATACATCAAGTTAAACTCTAAAGGGTTAACTACATGGTGGTGTTAGCTGTAAAGAAAAGATAGGAAGAAATGAATTGTCCTCTCTCTGCCTCTACTTCTCTAATCATCAAGAGATCACATAGATCTGGTGAAGGAAGGAAAGAGAAAGATGAGAAGTGGGAGAAACAATTTCTTCGGATTCTTAGGGTGTTCTTTTCGATAGGTTCGATATGGCCGATTCCGGTATGTAAAGTTTACAGTTTATGATTTATTTATTTTCCGCATAAAGTAATTAATATGTAGTTTATGATAATTGAAGATCCTTGGCTGCAATATATTTATGAAAGTTTTCTTACACGTGGCATCAGAGCCAAGTTTGAAATTATCATGATCTTCCTTTCATGATAAAGATCGTTTCTTTTAACCCCTTACAATCTTGTTATGGGTTCATGTGAAAATTTGTGTTCATGATATTTTTTGGAATCGAATTGAAGAATTCATATGATAAATGATTCCTGAATATATATGTGATATTTGATGAATTTATGGGGTTTTTTGTTGGTTTGAAAATTTTCTTGCATGTGGATCGTTGACGGTTTTCCCCTATATAGTGATATTAAAGTAGGGCTGCTGAATGATATGCATGCGAATAATTTTATTAATAATGTAACACTCACATGTTATACATGCATAAGTTAGAGAATTTTACATGAAAATAAGTTAGTAAAATTCTTATATTGAGGAATTGATTATCTATTGTATATTATGTATTATATGTTTTTAATACATGGGCTGCATGTTTTTAATACATGGGCTGCTGTTTTTAATACACAGGCTGCCTGTTTTTAATACATGGACTGCAGTTTTTATATACGAGTTGTTGTTTTTAATACATGGGCTGCCAGTGGCTATCAGTTTTTTTTTTTAATACACGGGCTGCAGTTTTTAATACATGGGCTACTGTTTTTAATACATGGGCTGCAGTGTTTTTAATTTATGGGCTGCCAGATTTTACATAAAATAAAATAAAATATTAATCCAAGTAAAATTGTCATTGTGAGAAATTAATTATCTGCTTTAAACTTGGATTAATTTTTCTGAGTATGAAGTCAATCAATGTTTATATTATGATTAGCTTGTTATCACCAAAGTGATTTCGTTAAGAAAAATTATAAATATTGTATTGAGATATAATCTTGCAAAAATTATTACAGAATGATTATTTGAATATTATGGCTGGCCCAAAGGTGCACCAACTTTCAAATAGTCATTGATTTAATTAGGATTAGTATATTGCATAAGTTGATCTAAAGATTGAACGCAATTTACTAATGAAATGTTCTAAACTCAAAGCATTAATGTAGTGAGCATTTTGGGTTATTGCAGTGTCTGTTCCTATTTCATTGCATTCGCTCGCTTCTTCTATTCCAATCTTTAATGGGACAAATTTTTCTGACTGGAATGAATAGATTCAATTTCACCTTGGTGTTCTGGATCTAGACTTAGCTCTGCGAATGGATAAATCGACTGCTAGTACTGAAACCAGCAGTTCGAAACAGCAAGCTTTGTATAAGTCATGGGAAAGGTCGAACAGATTAAGTATGATGTTTATGCGAATGTGTATAGCAAATAATATTAAATCAACACTCCCTCAACTAGACAACGCAAGGAATATCTTAAGGCAGTGGAAGATAGATTTCGTTCAGCTGATAAGTCCCTGGCAGGAAGGTTGATGGCTGAACTAACCACAATGAAATTTGCTGGCAGCAAAGGAACGAATGAACATGTCCTAGAAATGTCTAATTTGGCTGCTAGACTTAATACTTTGGGAATGAATGTTAATGAAAACTTCCTTGTTCAGTTTATTTTGAACTCTTTGCCTCCTCAGTATGGGCCTTTTCAGATTCACTATAACACAATTAAAGAAAAATGGAATGTGAATGAATTGGCAAGCATGTTAGTTCAAAAAGAGGCAAGACTCAAATAATAGGGACAACATTTAGTAAATGTCATCAGTCACGCAGCTGGAAGTAAAGGAAAGAAAATAAAGAAAGGTTTAAAGAAAGATCCATTGAAGGTGGTGACTACTTCGTATGGTGGTGAGGCTCGTAGGAAGGAACGTTATGGTCCCAAGTGTTACTTTTGTCGTGGCTATGGGCATTTAAAGAAAAATTTCCTAAAACGTAAAGCATGGTTCGAAAAGAAAGGTAAGTCTTTAGCTTATGTATGTTTCGAATCAAGCATGACACAAGTTCCTTCTAACACTTGGTGGATTGACTCTAGTTCTACTGTTCATGTTTCCAATTCGATGCAGGGATACCTTACGATCCAGAGTGTAAAGGAAAATGAACACATGATAGTCTTAGGGAATGGAAATCAAGTGCCAGTTATGGGTGTTGGAACTATTCGGTTGTATCTTGAATCGGGTCATTATTTAGACCTGTTTGATACTTTGTATCTTCCAAATATTTATAGGAACTTAATTTCCATGTCTATATTAGATATTGACGGTTATGGTTTGTATTTTGAACATAAAGGTTTCCGTATTATGAAAGATGACTTATGTGTTGGCTCTGGTATTTTGTATGAGGGGTTATGTAAATTTAATCTTAATGAAAAGTTTGCTGAAACACTCCTCACTCTACATCATAATATTGGAACTAAGCGTAGTAGAATAAACGAGAATTCCTCTTTCTTGTGGCATAAAAGACTGGGTCATATATCCAGGGAAAGAATGGAGAGATTGGTAAAGGATGGGGTTCTCACGAACCTTGATTTTAGTGATTTCGATGTATGTATTAATTGCATTAAAGGAAAGCAAACTAAACATACAAAGAAAGGAGCCACAAGAAGTAAAAATCTACTGGAAATTGTTCATACTGATGTATATGGGCCTTTTGACTCACCATCTTTAGGTGGAGAAAAGTATTTTATCACCTTTATTGATGATTTTTCACGATATGGCTATATCCATTTGTTGCATGAAAAGTCTCAAGCAATAGATGCTTTAAAGGCATATGTTGCTGAAGTGGAGCGACAATTAGATAGGAAAGTGAAAATCATTAGATCTGACAGAGGTGGTGAGTATTATTGTAGGTATGATGGCATAAAACAATGTCCAAGACCATTTGCTAAATTCCTAGAACAACATGGTATTTGTGCTCAATACACAATGCCTGGTACGCCTCAGCAAAATGGTGTGGCTGAAAGGCGGAATCGTACTCTTATAGAAATGGTTGGGAGTATGCTGAGTAATTCCTCAGTGCCCATTTCATTATGGATGGAAGCCTTTAAAACAGCAGTGTATGTGCTTAATCGGGTTCCTAGTAAGGCAGTTCAGAAAACTCCTTTTGAACTGTGTATAGGAAGGAAACCGAGTTTAAGGCACTTTCATGTTTGGGGTTGTCCAGTAGAGATTAGAGTTTATAATCTAAATGAAAGGAAATTGAATTCAACAACTGTGAGTGGGTATTTTATTGGATACCCAGAAAAGTCTAAAGGGTATAAGTTTTACTGTCCTAATCATAGTATGAGAATAGTTGAATCCAGCAATGCAAAGTTCCTTGAAAATGGTGAAATTAGTGGGAGTGATATATGACGAAATGTGGTCATTAAAGAAATTCAGGTTCCTATGCCGATATCTAGACCTTTAACAGACATTGTTGTTCCTTTAGTTGTTGAAAGGCATGATAACACTGAACAACAGTCTAATGATGTATCACTTGGTAATGAAAATGTCACCATCGAGCCAATTGCTGAACAATCACAAGAAATAGCATTAACGAGATCTCAAATAATAAGTTAACCAACTATTTCTGATGATTATTCAGTATATCTGCTAGAGGCTGATTATGATTTAGGAACTAGTAAGGATCCAGTTACGTTTTCACAAGCCATTGAAAGTGATGACTCTGAAATGTGGATTAATGCCATAAATGATGAGTTGAAATCTATGGAACAGAATAAAGTCTGGGACATCGTTGATTTGTCTTAAGGGTTTAAAACAGTTGGGTGTAAATGGGTCTTTAAGACCAAACACGACTGTAATGGCAACATTGAACGATATAAAGCTAGACTTGTAGCAAAGGGTTTCACTCAGAGGGAAGGTGTTGATTATAAAGAGAAGTTTTCTCCTATGTCTAAAAAGGACTCTCTTAGAATCATTATGCCTTTAGTGGCTCATTTTGATTTATAGTTACACCAAATGGATGTGAAAACTGCTTTTTTAAATGGAAATTTAGATGAAGAGGTATATATGGATCTTCCTGAAGGTTTAATGATTAAAGGAAAATAGCACATGGTTTGCAAATTAAAGAAATCAATATATGGATTTAAACAAGCTTCTAGGCAATGGTATTTTAAATTTCATGATACCATCACGATCTTTGGTTTTAAAGAAAACACTATTGATCGGTGTATATATCTAACGGTCAATGGGAGCAAGTTTATCTTTCTGATTTTATATGTTGATGATATTTTACTTGCCAATAATGATCTTGGCTTATTAAATTATACCAAGAGATTTCTTTCTATGAACTTTGAAATGAAAGATATGGGAAAGGCAACTTATGTGATTGGAATTGAAATATTCCGGGACAGATCACTTGGACTGTTGGGGTTGTCTCATAAAGGATATATTAATAAAGTTCTAGAAAGATTTCATATGGTTGATTGTAAACCAACTCCTGCTCCTATTTGTAAAGGGGACAAGTTCAGTCTAAAATATTGTCCACAGAATGAATTCGGAAAGAAAAGTAAGGAAAATATTCCTTTTGCATCTGTTGTTGGGAGTTTGATGTATGTGCAGACTTGTACAAGACCAGATATTAGTTTTGCAGTTGGGATGCTCGGGAGGTACCAAAGTAATCCCAGAATGGAGCATTGGAAAGCTGCAAAAAAAGTTTTGAGGTACTTAAAAGGAACCAGACGCTGTATGCTCACATATAGGATAACAGATCAGTTGGAGGTGGTTGGCTACTCTGACTCAAATTTTCTGGATGTGTTGATAGTCGTAAGTCAACGTATGAGTATTTGTTCTTGTTAGCTGGAGGAGCGATATCATGGAAGAGCGCCAAACAGACTATCATAGCAGCATCTACTATGGAAGCTGAATTTGTGGCATGCTTTGAGGCCACTATTCAGGCTTTGTGGTTGCGGAACTTTATTTAAGGACTTGGGATTGTCGACAGTATAGTCAGGCCGTTGAGAATTTATTGTGATAATTCCGCAGCAGTCTTTTTCTCCAAAAATGACAAATACTCTAATGGTGCTAAGCATATGGAGCTCAAGTATTTGGCTTTTAAGAAGGAAGTTCGGAAACATATAGTAATTATAGAACATATAAGGACTGAGCTCATGATAGCAGATCCTTTAACGAAAGGATTGACACCAAAGGCGTTTAAAGAACATGTTGATCACATGGGTCTTTGTTGTAATCCTTGATGTATAATAGCAAATATTTATGTTTTGTTCTATAATATGTATAATGATATCAATAAAAGTGTTTTTGAACATTATTTCTGTTTACCATAAATCACATGATTATGGAGATGGTTCACTGTTAAACAGAAATGGTTTTTGACAAAGACATTACAGGAACAGTATGGTAACTTCCTATTATAGATCATAGTTAAGTGATTTATTAGTTTTGTGGTACATGGAAGGGAAGATGTCGCTCTAATGATATTTACCGCAATGACTCATACTAATGGGTTGCTTAATTATGATATTATGTTAATCTCATTGAAAAGTATAAATAAGCTAATGCTTTGTGCACATTATGGATATTTGTTAATATGGGCCAAGTGGGAGAATGTAGGATTTATATCCCAAAGGATATGTCCCACATGAATGATGTGGGTCCCACATATAGGAAATGTGTCCTATATGATAAGGATATGAATTAATGGTTATATGGGTTAACTAAAAGGTTAGCTTATTTAATATGAGAAATTAATGGCGGAAGTTTGAAGAGATTCCTATACATAAATATTATAGATATATATGCATATAATATATATATATATATATAAAATATATATTAGCTACTATTATGGGTGTAGCTATAAGGACATGCTATACATCAAGTTAAACTCTAAGGGGTTAACTACATGGTGGTGTTAGCTGTAAAAAAAAGATAGGAAGAAAGGAATTGTCCTCTCTCTTCCTCTACTTCTCTAATCATCAGGAGATCTCATAGATCTGGTGAAGGAAGGAAAGAGAAAGAGGAGAAGTGGGAGAAACGATTTCTTCAGATTCTCCGGGTGTTCTTTTCGATAGGTTTGATATGGCCGATTCTAGTATGTAAAGTTTACAGTTTATGATTTATTTATTTTCCACATAAAGTAATTGATGTGAAGTTCATGATAATTGAAATTCCATGGCTGCAATATATTTATGAAAGTTTTCTTACACGGAGAATTTGGTGTCCAAGAACATTCTTGTGGGGAAATGGTTGTGGCACTTCCTTCTAACCTGGCTCTCTTTGGCTAAGGGTAATTTGCCATAAATTTAAACTTCTTCAAAAACATGTGGGACGCTACAGTTGGGGTTAATATCACCTATTTGAGTCCTTGAAAATTTTTGTCTCAGAATTATCACTTGTTTTCCCCCTCATCCCTGTTTAGGAGGATCATTGGACAGGTGATGCTCCTTTTGCTATTGTTTATCCTTGTCTTTATCAATTATCTTCTTTTCATGATTCCCCAATCTAAGTTTTCTTTCATATGCAAGAGAGTGGGCACTTCAAAGATTTTCATTTTGTGAGTAACTTTAATGAGAGAGAGGGACCAATAAGCTTGTCTCTTTGCTCAATGTGCTTCATTCTTTTCAGCTCCACTTGAGGAGTGACAAAAGAGTTTGGGGTTTAGATTCTTTTGGATATTTTTCTTGCGCATCTATCTTTTGCCATTTGATTCTTGTTCTTATTTCCACTCTTGCCCCTTACTCTTTCATTTGGAAGGCCAAAGCCTTTTCTAAGATTAAGGCCTTTTATGGATTGCAATTTTGGAAAGGATTTTTTTTGGGGGGATCAGAAAATGAATTTTGTTAACACTAGAAACAAAATGTACAAAGAAGGGAGGACAAGAGGTTCTCCTGAGAAACGAGTGAAATACAGCCAAAAATTTGAAAAAATAAATTACAAAAGCTGCTTGCCAATGAAATGCAAGGATTTTTAATGGCAAATCAATCCCACCTTTCCTCCTTTGGGATAGAGTGGTTTTCCTTGTGTCTTTTTGGGCTCAATTCTTTTGGTGTTTTTTGTTTTTGGGGATTACTTTTGTTAGTTCTTCAAAGGAACTGGAGGGGAGCATTATTGTATTTTCATTTTTTTCCTTTAGGAACTCTTATCCTCTAATCCAATGTAAATTCTTCTGTGTCTTGTTTATGAGCTTATTTTTCTATATAAAAAAGGAAGGATTAATGCCAATGACTTTCTTTAGAAACACAGACGTACAAGTCTATCGCCTGATTTTTGTGATTTGTTTTAAGAGTGGAGAGACTTGTTCACATCTATTCTTGCATTGCCATTTCTCTTGGACCATTTGGAGTATTGTTTGGTATTTTTGGAGAGAATTGGGTGTGCCCTTCTCCTTGGAGGCATGTTTTGCTTTGTCGTTTTCAAGGGTTTGGACAGGGGAAGGAGAGAGAAAGGCTTTGTGGCATTTTGAGGCATTTTCCATGTTTTCGAATACAGTTTTCCAGATACAATGAAAACATGGGTAAAATGTTTATAACGCATTTTATTAATAATAATTGTATTAGCAAAAATAATAGTACTAATAACAATTATTATTATATATTAATAATCATTTGGATCAACCTTCACCAAATGCAGTTCCATTGTTTTCATTTTTGGAAACAATTTCTAAAGCAACTAACCAAATACATTTGAGTATAACAATACGTGATACAATCCCTTGTTTTTATTTCAAGAACAAAAATACAAAAAGTCATTTTTTAACCCTTAAGAAAATGGGCTCTTACCTCCTTGTTTTTATTCCTTTTCTTGTTGTACTCTCTCTCTTTCTCTAATAAATTTCTTTATTTATAAAAAAAATATGGAATAGTTTTAGGCATTGTTAAATCTCTTATCCCTTAAAGGGGACGGGGAGTCCACTTTTTTGCAAGTTTGATTATAGGGAAACTAATGAAAACAGAAGAAAAGTGGAAATTCTAGACAGAAGGGGGTGTTTGGCAAAACTAAGCATTAAGCGTTGAATGCTAAATGATTTCGAATTTTGTGAACGGATTTAGAACTTGATTGAACCACTTAATTCTATTACTTGTTTGATAAATTCGAAACTTCTAAATATGCGCTTTAACAAAAAATAAAAATTATAAAGAAGACAAGAATATAAATCAGATTTATTGAGCTCAGATGAAAATTACATATACAATTAATTTCATCTCTCCAAATATCAGATGTATCGACACAATTAAAAAATATTCAATCTCATGGATTTGCACCAAATATGGTGCATCAACCATCTTCCATTGGGGGGCGGTGGCAGAGGAGTGGTGGGAGTGTGATGGCAGGCAGTGGCTGAGGCTATGGTAGGAGGCAGTGGTGGACGTCTTGGTGGGAGGTAGTGGCGAAGGCTATAGTGGAGTTTTTTGGTGGGAGGCATCGATGGAGGCTGTGGTGGGAGAATGATGGGAGGCTCCAGATCTGGTTTCGGTATGGTGGGAGCATGATGGGAGGTCGCAGATTGTGGGGGATTGATGATCTCTGACAGAGCTGGTGGGAGGCAGCCGTGACGGGAGGTGAAAGCACAGCCAGCAAAAGAGAGGTGCTGCGGCTGAGTTGCTGTGGTAAAGGGAGACTTGCTGCGCTTGGTGCATACAGAGGAGAAGAGAGGAGAGGAGGAAGGGGGTGTTTGTGATTCATGTTTTCTTTTTTATGGGGGCAAATGTTGGGGTGAGCAAATGGTATTCGAGCAATTAACTATATTAATCGAAAAATATGGTTAAATAGTGCTATTAACTGAACTGACCGAACTGGTAGAGGAGACTGAACCGAACCCGACTAAATTACCAATTCGGGTAATTCGGTTAATTGATTTTAACCAATTTTAACCAAAATTATTTGAAATTAATTGCTAGAAACGGAATACAATTATAATTGCTAGAAACCAAAATTATTTTAACCTTCTGTCTACTAGGTATGCTCTCATTTTGCCTTTTCCTTGGTTGTTTTTATTCGCTTTTGTGTGGCATTGCATGTTTGTCTTGTTCTTCATGTTCTTCACTGTTCTTATGAGAAGTCTGCCTTTTTTATCTGCCTTTGCATAGTGTTTGTCGTGGTTTTACGCAAAATCTACCCGTTTAATCTTGTTTGGCACAATATCTTCTGTTTTTTTGTGGGAAGCTCACCAATTTCATCCATTTGTATAAATTGTTTGTCTCGTTTGCTTCATATTTTGATTTTCTCATGGAATCTTCAGCGCCCCCGGTGAGGGCTCCTGTCACGGTGAGGAGTGCTTGGTGCGATTTGTCCTCTTGAGATATACAAAATGTCTGTTACTTCTTTGTTATTCCTACAAACATTAGTATTAGGTTGCCTACTAGCTCGGAGTCGCCTCTTGATCCTGGCCCCAGTGAGCTCTGTTTGTATACGGACTATTTGGACTTAGGGCTTAGACTTCCTCTTCTCCCTTTCATTTCTGATGTGTTACGTTTTTACTGTATAGCCCCCTCGCAGCTTGTTCCGAACTCGTACCTTTCTCTAGTGTGTTTTACTGTCCTCCTACTCAAAAAAGGTCATCAACCCACAGTGCCTCTCATTCGGAGTTGCTTCCAGATGAGGACGCACTCTGTGGAGAAGGAAATGTACTACTTCAACTCTTTGTCTGGATATAAACTCTTTACTCTGGGCAGTTATTCCATACACAATTGGATGTTCCGATACTTTTTTGTATCTAGGAAGTTGAATTATACAAGGTCTCACATTTGGTCAGCTCCTCTTGATGGTGACATTCTCTTCACTTTATTTACTTACTACGTATGCAGAAGCTATGTGTAGGTGTACATGTTGCTTACCTGTTTCTTCTTTTCCTTTTAGCTTGGGTGCATCATGTACCTCCGACGCTGTCTCTCGGTAAGCAGGCTATCCTAACAGAGCTACGAGCCCTTGGTCAGCAACCGATAGTCCCTCACGAGGAGTTGCTCAAGGAGTGATTCCTTGTGCAGTGGGGGATTAGCCCCGTTTCTCCAAGTCTTATCTTACCTTTGATCTCATGATGTATATATCCAAATGTCCCTACATTTTTCTATATTCTTACCTCCTTTTCTCCCTTTGCAGATATAGAGTTTAACAAGTACGAATCTCTTATGGGCGAAGCTAAGAAACAAAGGGCGAGCAGGAGCAAGAAGACGAGGAAGGAGCTCGAGGGAGAGTCGTCTCAGAGGTAAGCGGCCACTGTAGGCGAGAGTGAGGTTCTTGTTGTGGAGAATGTTGCTGCAATGCATCCTCCTAGCCCAGCTGTGTGTAATGAAGCTATTTTTCACCATCCGACCCGTTCCGCTCCTGCACTGCGTAGGTCGGTTCATGTGGAGGATTTTGTGCAAGCTCAATGTTCTCTTCCAGATGTCCTTTTCGCAAAGATTAGACACACCACGTACCAGGCACCTTTGAAACTCATGCTTTTTGACTATGCCTATCCGTATTCCACTTTTTTCCTTAGAGTTTTTAACTTGTTCTTTCCTTTTTTTGTTCTCAGCTGGCGTCCATGGCCTTGGCTTAGGAAGAAAAGGTAACCAAAATGTATCGGCAGACCTTGGATGCTAGGGAAAAGTACGTTGTTGCCTAGAATGATCTCTGTGAGGCCGAGCTCCGTTAGTGGGCCCTTCAGGAAGAAATTGAAAGGATTCGAAGGGAGGAGGTTCCTGGTGCTACTGGGGCTACTACTGCAAATGCTGCTAGAGTTACGGTGAGAGAGTATAAGGATTCATCACGGTTCGTCATGGACACCACCAAGACTTATCGTGTAGATTTCAGGAGGTACCGAGAGCAGGTGAGGACCATGCACCTTGACCTTCCTCTAGATGGTGTGTGTTCACATGAGTACGGTCATGAGAGTCCCGAGTCTGTAAATGAGATGGACGAGGAGGATGAGGCAGGGGAAGAGGAGGCTGCAGAGGGGAGAAAAGCCAGCTGATCTACTGAATAATCTATCTCTGTAGTTTTATTCAATATGATGTAATGCACTTTCGAGTTTATTGGTGGTACAACTTTTGTATTTGAGACTTACTATTCCATTGTACAACATTAGGTGAAATGAAAAACTCAAGAATAATATTTTTTTCAGCATATTAGAGTTCCATGTATTTTTTATCTCCTTTCCCTCTACGTCCTCCAATTTGTATGTCCTCGGCTTTATTTCTGCTGTAACTCGGTATGGTCCCTCCTTGTTCGGCTTTAGCTTGTTTGGCCCTAGTTTTGCTGGGCTGGTTCGCACTTTCCTAAGGACCAGGTCTCCGGGGTGGAAGGTTCGCACTCTTACGCAATTATTGTAGTACCTTGCCACCTTTTGTTGGTATTCTGCGATTCTCACACATGCCTGCTCCTACCTCTCCTCTAGGAGGTCTATCTCCGTCGTGAACTCTTCATTGTTGTCTTGCTTGTTAAAGTATTGCCTTCACCAAGAGGGGATCCCCACTTTAGCAAGGATAACGACTTCTACTCCAAATGCGAGCATAAATAGGGTTTCCATTGTCGCTGCTTGTTGGGTAGTGTGGTATGCTTTGATTATAGAGGGGAGCTCTTCCACCCACCTGCCTTGCGCAGACTCAAGCCGTGTCCTTAAATTGTGCAGTATCCTTTGGTTTATGTTTTCCACTTGACCATTACTTTTGGGGTGTGCTACTGGTGCAAACAAAAGTTTAATGGACAAGTCAGAACAGAATTTCTTAAAGTGCACATTATCGAACTATCTCCCATGGTCAATGACTATGGCCCATGGGATTCCAAACCAGCAAACCACTGACATCCACACGAATCGTGTGATGTTCCACTTAGTTATGTGAGCTAGGGCTTTGACCTCTACCCACTTAGTGAAGTAATCAATTACCAGCAACCGAAATTTCCTTTGTCTGGTCTCTTGAGGTAGAGGCCCCAAGATATCTAGTCCCCACCGGGCGAAGGGACAAGGACTGGTTAGAGGGGAGAGGATATTGGATGGCACGTGTGGTACTCCCGCGCACCGCTGGCACCTATCACACCATTTGACGAACTCGACTGCTTCCTTTCTCATCGTGGGCCAATAGAATCCTTGTTGTAAAGCCTTGTCAGCTAGAGCCCTGCTGGCTAGATGATTTCCACATAACCCTTCGTGGATCTCCCTTAGTACGTATTCTCCTTCTTCATCACTCAGACACCGCAGGTATGGTAGCGTCAAGGTCCTCCTCTACAACTCTTTGTCTATGAGTGTGTACCTTGTAGCCTTCCTCCTCACCTTTAGAGATTCCTTCTTGTCCTCTGGTAAGGATCCATCACGGAGGTATCACATCAGAGGCGCCCTCTAATCCCCTTCGTTTACTTCAGAGTTCAACAAGTTAACAATGCCCTCCTTGTAAGAGGGTTTTCCAACTCACTCTAGGTAAATAACATCCCTCCATTCTGGGCCGATGGCTGAGGCAAATCTCATGAGTGCATCAGCCTTTGCGTTCTCGGCCCTCAACACACACTCTATATTGAAATAAGCGAATGCTTTAGCATATTCTTGGGCTTTGAATAGATACTTCTTCATTTTTTGATCCCTAACCTCAAATTCTCCTTTCACCTGCTCCACCACTAACTGGAAATCACTTGATACCTTAATTTGTGCTACCCTCAGTGCCTTCTCCAAGCGTAGCCCTGCTAGCAAAGCTTTATACTCAGCATCATTGTTTGTTGATGAAAACTCCAACTTTAGTGCATATAGGGTCTTCGTACTATCTGGAATTGTGAGGATAAACCCCACTCCTCCTCCAGCTGCATTAGATGACCCGTCGACGTGTAGTGTCCATACCTATGATTTTTTTGCTACCTCGGGGAATCTTTTGGCTGTGAAGTCTACTAGTACATGGGCCTTGACAGCAGGCCTTGGTAGGTACTGTATGTCGAACTCGCCCAACTCAATGGACCACTTCATCATCCTTCCCGAGCTCTCTGGTGGTTGAAAAATTTGCCTCATTGGTAGGTTTGTCAACACAATTACCTTGTGTGCCTGAAAGTATGGCCTTAACTTCCGTGTGGCCCAAATGATGGGGAAAGTCGCCTTTTCTGCTGTACTGTAATTCTTCTCAGCACCTTGCTAGTGTAGTATATGGGTCTGTGTTGCCTACCTTTTTCTCGAACTAGAATCGAAACTAACCACATTTGGAGTCGAAGCTATGTACAGGTAGAGGTATTCTCATGTTGTCGCTTTGTTAGTAGCGGTGGAGAGCCAAGATATTATTTGAGCTGTTTAGAGGCTCTATTATGCTCCTTCCCCCATTCAAATCATTCTTTCTTCCTTAATGCCTTGAAGAAGGGTAGGTCCATGTCCCCTAAGCAGGAGACAAATCTGCTAAGGGAGGCTATCCTTCCTGTCAAGATTTGGATCTCCTTTTTAGCTTGTGGGGCCTCCATTTCTACCAGCACCCTTATTTTGTCCAGGTTGGCTTCTATCCCTCTATGCGTCACCATAAACCCAAGAAACTTCCTTGCAGAGACACCAAACTCGCACTTTGAAGGGTTTTTTTTCATTTGGTACCTGTGCAACACCTCAAATGTCTCCCTCAGATCTTTGCAGTGCTCCTTCCCTTTTAAACTTTTCGCCAGCATGTCATCTACGTATGCCTCCATCTTTTTCCTGAGCTGATCTTTAAATATCCTATTCACCAATCTCTGATATGTTAACCCTGCGTTCTTTAATCTGAAGGGCATTACTCAGTAGCAATATAGCCCTTTCTCAATGATAAAGGATGTTTTCTCCTCATCGGCTCGATGCATTGGGAATTGATTGTATCCCAAGTAGGCATCCATAAAGCTGATAAGTTCATGTCCAAAGGTCAAATCCACTAACTGATCAATTCGGGGAGAGGGAAGCCGTCCTTCGGACATGTCTTATTTAAGTCTGTGAAATCTATGTAGGTGCGCCACTTTCCATTCGGCTTCCTTACTAGAATCACGTTGCTCAACCACTATGGATAGTTGACCTCCCTAACAAATTTGGCTTGCACTAGCTTCGTCACCTCTTCATCAATCACCTTGATTCGCTCCATCACAAAGCTCATTTTCTTCTTCTTTACAGGCTAATGATTAGGGTCAATCTGCAACTTGTGCTCCATGATCGCAGGGTCAATACCCGGCATATCTTCGGCCAACCAAGCGAACACGTCTGCTAACTCGCTCAGTAGCCCACTTAGTTCTACTCTCAAAGTGTCAGGTAGGCGACTCCCGATCTGCACACACCTCTCCTAATTCCCGTTTAGGGGTACACGTGTGATGTCTTCATCCAACGTGCTGATTTGGGGGTATTCCCCCCTCACCTCTAGGTCTTTTATAGTAAAGGTCTCCCTTGCTTCCATCTTCTCTTTTAGGGTCATTACGTAGCAATTCTGAGCCACTGTTTGATCTCCCTTGACCATCCCTAGAGAATTTCATCTTGAGGTGGTATGTAGATGTTATAGCCCGGACCGCATTAAGCAAGGGGCGGCCTAGTATGATGTTGTATACTGATGGCCGGTCGACCACCAGGAATTCCATCAGCGAAGTGACTTGTTATGGGGTCGCCCCCATTGTTACCAGTAGTGTGATTGTTCCTATAAGATGAACTACATCCCCTACGAACCCGACCACGGGGGTTGAGATTAGTTTAAGTTGTCCCCTACCGATCTTTATTCCCTCGAGCACCAACCAAAACATAACGTTGGCCGAGCTCCCATTATCTATCAACACACGTCTCACTTTGTAATTTGCCACTAGTAAGGAGACTACTAGTGCATCGTCGTGTGGTTGTTGCTCTCCTTCTTCCTCTTCACTATCAAAGATGATATCATCATCTTGTTTGTTTCTTTTGCCGCTTGAATCTCCTCTCTCCGTTAAAAGTACCTACCTAGCATATCTTTTTCAAGCACCTCTGTTGTCTCCGCCACTAGCAGACCCTCCAAAGATCACCATGATTTCTCCTATGATCTGTTCTTCCTTCTTATCCTCGTTTGGTCTCTTTTGCTCACGAGTTTCCCCTTGCCGATCTCCCTTCTTCATGAATCTCAACAAGTATCCTTTTTTTTTAATCAAGGCTTTAATCTCATTCTTTAGTTGAATACATTCCTCTGTATCATGCCCATAATCCCTATGGAATTGACAGAACTTGGACATGTTTTGTTTGTATGAAGGGGTTTGCATAGGTTCGGGCCATGAGACATAGTCCTTCTTCCTTATATGCATTAACACATCAGCCTGCGGTGAGTTTAGTGGTGTATAGGTGAGAACTTACTGGATTGCCCTATTGTCTTAGAACTGGCATGCAACGTACTGATCTCTTGTCTCTTCACGGGTCTAGAAGGTTCTCCCATCTCCTGGCTACTACCCTTCCTTTTCAACTCGATTCGATTTCCCCTAGTGTTCATCTTTTCTTCCAAGTTGATGTACTTCTGCGCTTAGGCCAACAATTCTCCCATATTAGCCAGCGGCTTCTTCCCCAGAGAATATAGGAAGCTTTCGGGCTGAAGGGTCATGGTCAGACCTGCCAAAGCCACCCCCATATCTAGGTTGCGGATCTCCAAGGTCATAGAGTTGAAGCGGTGCATAAACTTTTTTAGCGTCTCCCTTTCTCCCTAGACCATGCTCATTAGATGGGCTGATGTTTTGATGATTCTCCAACTACTGAGGAAGTGGTCGGTGAACAGCTGCTCCATCTTCGAGAAGGAACTGATCAATCTAGGTCACAGGGTCCGGTACCAATCCCTGGCACCACCTTTAAGGGTGCTGCAAAAGCTTGGCACAAGATGGCATCAGGAGCACCTTACAACTGCATCAACACCCTGAAGGTATTCAAATGATCGATCGGATTAGACAGACCCTTGTACCTTTCAAAGGTCAGTATTTTGAATTTGCTCGGCAGTGGAACCTCCATCACTTCTTTGGTGAATGGCAACTCCGAGGATCTTAAAGATGCTTCTCTGTAGAAGGGGTTGGTCTTGCCTTCTTTCATCATCTTCTCTATTTGGTCTATTTTCTTTATCCTTTCTTCTAACTCCCTGGATCTCTACTCGTTGACACCCACGTTATTTGCGTCTTCTACCTTTTTAGTGAGGTGGGTTTTATCCTAACTCTTCTTTGGCTTATCTGCTTTCTTGGTTGCATCAAGACTAACCTATTGTTGGTAGGGGACGTGCTCTTCCTAACTCTTTTGTTGTAAAAGCAGGTTGAACATATCTTTCATTTTCTTTTGAAAGGCAAGGAATTCTTCCCTGGTGACTCCCGACGGTTGTGCGGGTGTGGAGTGAATGGACTGGGGCGACTCTTTTCTGGCGACAGGACTAGAGCTAGAGTTGCATGTGGTTGGCATTTTTTGAATGTTGAAGATCAGGAGCAAGTTAAGTAATCTTTGAAGCAAGTTTCCACAGACGGCGCCAACTGTTGCAGGATAAAATTGGCGGTGACCAGTGGGACTGCTCTCTGACTTTTGTTGACCTGAAAAGGGGAAAAGGAAGAAAGGCTTGGAGGACCCGGGGTGTACTCCGGAGGATCACTCTGATGCCTAAGTAAGGGAAATGCTTCAGAGAGGCTAAATGCAACAGCAAGAATGGGTGTTGAATGACTTACCTTGGCCTTTTCCCCGTGTCCCTTCTTATAGTGGCTAAAGTTGACCCTTGAGTTGAATTGTATTTATGGCGTGGGGGCGTGAATCGCTCTTGGGTCATAAAGTGCCCACGTGTATCACTTCGAGTGTTTAAGGCGCCAGTGTGGATCTTTCTTCCTCTTTATTGGGTTGGAGTTGATTGCTCTCGCCAGAGCGCCTAACTTAGGGAGTGATGACTAGGTGTTCACTTCCTCTTATTGACTGATATATTTTGGGCATATCAACCTCATAACTACTAATAGGTTTATCTAAACTGATGAAACTCTTTGACCAACATGAGAAGTGGTGTTATAGTTTGGTAGTTTGAGAAAACTTTCAACTTCCAAAGTCATATAGTAAGCCCCAAATAAAGTAACATAATTCATTTTATGCTTAGCAAATGCTTTCTTTCTTAACTTTTTTTTCTCAATCTTCACGCAAATATAACAAGTACTCAATTAGGGTCTTCCCTATATGAGCACACCTACACATGAGGTCTTCAAAAGTTAAGGAAACAATTGATGACTTCAACAAATAATTTCTAAATATTATACAATTGATCCATTAATTGTTCTTTAAAATGTTGGAGGACATATTTCTATTAAAGTATATCTTGTTTTAGACAAAGTGGTGGGAGATAAATTCCTCTCACCAAAGTTTTAGATTTAATAAAGGGTCAAAATTATTTTATAATTATTTGAAACTTAAAGAAAATTGGGAAGGCAAAATATGAAGGAAATCACCTTTTTTGTGTGGTTATTATTAAGAAGAGTGAGAAAGAAAATATATATAATAAATTGAGTAAAAACAAATTTTTACATGTCCTTAAGTTTTAATTTTTTTAGTTTTTATTTATATAATTCAATATGCAATAGTAGAATGAAATTAGTCTTTATATTTTTGCATGTTTACTATATAATATACACCACATTCCACTCCCAACCCATTCAATTCAGTATACCAAATAAGTCGTTGGAATGGATTTTATTCTTAATATTATTCGATATAAAGGGAAAATACAATGTAAAAACAATATTCTTTATAGTTTATTTTCTTTTCCTTTTTCCAACCAAAATCATAATTAAAACAAAACATTGATGACCTCATCCATCTTATTGACATTGTAAAACCTATTTATAATATAGTTCCACTTTAAAGCATGTTAGCCTTAGTGGTTACTAATCCTATTTGTCGTATTTTGATGATTACAACCCATTAGTGGTTCTAAGTTGCTAACCTTTGAATATCAAGTTATGATAGGTGCAAGTGGAGAAAAGTGTGGAAATTTATGAAGATAAAGGTTGAACTGTGAAGATCAAGTAGACATTCAAGCAAAAGATCTCAAGCACATCAAATGGATCAATTGTGAATTTATATGTAATGGAGAGTGTTTGAGGTAGGATTTTTGTAACTCTTTTAGTATTGTTTCATGCAAGTTTATTGAGGAAGAATTATGCAAATTGCACACGCATCTTAGTCCATAATATACTATTATTCATCATATAGGATATCATTTATCATTTGACTAAAAAATATATTTTTTATAGTTTTTATTGGCCTAACAAGGCTTATGAATCTTATTTTGATGATTACAAATCAAAGAAACTTAACATATTTGGTTAAGTGATGTTTCAGGATTCAAGTATGCAAATACAAGATCAAGTGCTTACAAGTGTTATTGAGATCTTATACTTCAAGAAAGAAAGATCTTATAAAGCTATAGACTATTAAAGCTTGAAATCAAGCCATATTTGAAGAAAAGAAGTTGTACATGAAGACTTAGAGATTAGAAAAGTCAGTCTTTAAGAAGACTTGTAACGCCCCAACCCGCCATGTGGGACCCGGGGTGCTATTTTAGTGATGTCTGTATACTTGATATCATATTCATCATATAATAGCAACGAGAATAAATGATACATTCTCCCAAAGTACATTACCAGAGTTCTAAACTACCTTTATAAACAAATATCTCTAAATATCCATATTACATATCATATTACAATACAAAACCCAACTCAGTCCATAAGACCATATTACATACCTAGGGACCTTAAACATAACTTAAATACATTAGAGTTCTTACAGACACTCGCAAAAACTGAATTGGCTATCACCCTACCTCGGAGTTCACTAAGCACGATCTCGAGATGGTCTTGAAAAGATGATTTGTATATTAGGGTGAGACACTTCTAAGTAAGGCAGATTGAGTTAACATCAGTGTGTGACCAACGTGCATTTTAATGTATACAAAATATCATCAGTTGTTAATTAACTACAGTTATAAAATCATTCCCTAACCATACTCACACACACACACACACACACACACACACAATTATTTATCAGCGAAAGTTCCCGAGCATGGGGAGATTACACGCCCATACATGTAACTCCCCTCTGTTCTAATACGTTATGCAACCTGGTATGGCTACAACTGATACTTATCAGGGTACTCGCCTTTCTCAGTAAGCCCTTGGGTGGAGAGTTAACTTTTCTATAAAATTCATGCATTTTAATTCATATACAAATACTCACACCTTTTCAGTTGAAAAATATGCATTTTCTTACTCAATATAAACCAGTTCAATAAATAATAACACCATTTACATATATTAATAGATATGCATAAAAGACACTCCCTGGGACTAAACACCATTTACTTCCCCCATGGTATGGGTTGTGTGGCCTGAAGGCTAGACTTATGCCCTAGGGGATCAGCCCAGACACAGTCAAAGTAATCATCTACAAGTACGTCTGCAGCCATCCACAACTCAGTTGCAGGTTCTCTAGACTTACCACTTCTTGGTCCGGCCCCCAAGAAAGGTACTTCATCGTTACACAGGCTAAACGGCGAAGACCACCCTACACCTCTCAATACAGTGTGAGCACACATGGTCTCAATAATTCCCTAGCAATGGTACGTGCTCACAATACAACTAGTCCTCAAGCTTCTTAAACCATATCATGTAATTTAAGTAATAAAAATTGTAGTATAAATCCCATTGTATTTACAACCTGTCTTTTAATAAAATCTGGCCCCAGACCATCAAACAAAACCCAACTCACAGTTGTTAAATAAAACCCAGCCCTCGGCCATTAAATATAACCCGACCCCTGACCATCAAGTAAAACTCGGCCTGTAGCCGTTGAATAAAACCCAATATTTTACAAAGGCAGATCCAATATATTTCACAAACAATTCAGTATTTTTCACAGCCATACTCAAATTAAGTTATACCATAACCCATACCAATTATTCACCTGCCACACAATTTCAATATTTGAACATAGCCATTTAAACAACCAAGAAAACACAATATGAAGTTCGTAAGATAAAACCCAATTTTCCACCATTCATTTTATCTAAAATACCATATCATATATCCTAAATTTATAAAGTCCACTTTGAACGGCCGGTTTTTGAAATAACTCTTAAAATCAAGTATATATATATATTAATAAAAACCTGACTTAACTTAATCCTCTTACCAATTTTCCCAAAGCTACGCCTGCAGGGATCCCAAAGCTGCACCTACGGCGCTCACACAAACCCTAAATTCATAAATCCTAGTTTAATCAACTCAATCCCAAGTAAAATACTATTTTAACATTCCCCAGACCCACAAATTCCAAATAAATTATTAAACTCCCAAAAATATCAAATTTTCTTAATTCCCTAAATCTTACCCTGGCCTTGGAGTGGTGTCTGGAAAGCCCAGTTCAAAAAACTACTCCTCTAGACTTATAAAGAAATGCTCTTAGATTATCGTGCTGGTTTCTGATCATCAATTTGGCTAAAGATTGGGGAGAAATTGAGGAGAAAGAATGGGTTTACCTTATCCCAGGAGTGGTGCCTACGACGCTCCTATGACAAATCCACTCTGGTTAAAATGTCAGTGACAGAGAATGGAACCCAGAGGTATTTTCCGTTCTTCGATCAGTGCACGTTTAACCGAGAAAATCGAGTAGAGAGAAAGAGAAGGCGAAGGAGAGAGATGAGAAGCGAGAGAGACTAAAGAGAGGCGCAGGTCTTCTCTAGATTTCCAAATTCAATTTGGAATTGAAGAAAACTTCTTCAAAAAGCTTTAGATTAATATATATATATAGCCATCATATTACTTAATTTAATTATCAAATATCCAACCAACACAATACCAGAGTTTTACTACAACTGTCATATACATACACGTATCCCAAAATATCCAAAAGTGGCCTAGGGTCACCACTCAAAAATCTGGTAGACCTAGCAAAATGACTTACCCTTCAGATAGGGTAGAATAGCTGAACTCTAACGCTGCGGAGCTTTATCTGCTCTTCTATTTGGGGCTCCTAAAATGTTTATATAGCTGGGGTGAGACACCTCTCAGTAAGGGAAATAAACTAATATCATTGTGTGGCAATATGAGTATTTTCGTGTTATACATATAACAGTACATAAATCATACTTGACAAAGTTGTCTGTATCATATCTAGGAAAAAAATATTTTATTATAACATGGTATAACATACTGAATTTCTATACATATAAACCATCCCATATAACTATACATGAAAAATACCCTGGATGGATAGCTGGCCGGTGTCATGTCTTACCCCCACATGACTGGGTTGTGTGACTCGAAGGCAGGACCTAGCAATGGTTGGCCTACCACACTAGATCAACATAAGTCTGTAAGTATGATGCATCTGCCCCTCTTAGTCCGGACACCAAAGGGATACCTGCACTATTATAAAACCACATCGACTGCCCCTTATGACAAGTGGTAGCACTAACATATACATGATCGTGATCATATAGCTACAGTATCGTGCTTCGTGAAAGCCTAAACCAAGCCAACCGGGTTCTGATAACATATAATATATCCAAATAATGATACATGACTATTTCATAATAATATATGTCATGTTATTATTTTCATAAAACCTTGCATAACATATCATATAAAATTTACGACCCTTACGTCGACATAACATATCATAAAAACCCTCGGCCCTTACGCCGACATATTATATATAATCCTCGACCCTTACGCTGGCATATCATGTAAAATCTTCGGCCCTTATGCCGGCATATCATATAAAATCCCCAGTTTGAAAATCCCTATATCATTTTAATATTTTCCTAAAAGCAGTAATAACATACTTATTTTGTAAACATAATATTTGATCATCATAATTCTCATGGTAAATGTTCTCATGTTACACAAAAAGGGTATTATTCTAATCATAAAACCTGTTCTAAAATCATATTTCTGATATTATACATGAAAACCATATTTCTGATCAACAGCATAATTTCCAACATAATTCTACAATATACATATTTACCTGAAATTAAATGCTATAAAATGATAATTTCATTTTCATAAGAAACCTGACCTAGTTTATCCTTTACCTGACTTTTTGGGAAGCCCACAAAATACCCAAAATCACCTCTGTGCGTTTCCCAGCTCAACACCTTGAAATTGATATTTTTCCCAACAAAATCTCAGTATTGTCTTAACTACATATTATTCTCAGTCCAGAAACATCAAGAACCTAATAAAACTGAAATTAACTAACTTACCCAAATTTTGGGATAGTTCCCAAGTAGGCCTAATCAACGATCCACTCCAACAGATGTGAAGAGAATCTTCCCAAGAGTGACGTGGTAGTTTCGGATTGTCGAACCGGCGAAGAACCAGCCTAGAATCTTAGAGAGAATGGGTGGAGGACAAAGTGCAGATAGATAGAAAGAGAGAGAGAGAGAGAGAGAGAGAGAGAGAGAGAGAGAGAGAGAGAGAGAGAGAGAGAGAGAAAGGAGGGTTTTATACAAAATTTCACTTTGGAAAACCGAGTTTGAACTATTTATACACCTGCCTTCATCGACAAGACACGTCACTTCATCGACGAGGCCAGGTAGAGAGTTCGTCGACGAGCAATTATTCTTTGTTGATGAATTTCAGGCCCTACAACAGTCCTCTCGGTAATTTCTCATCAATAAGACACATGTCCCCATCGACGATCCCAATAAGTCGTTTCGTTGACGAACGCGCCCCTCTTAAAATTTCCTTTTTTCTCCCTCTTTTATTATTTAATTGTTATAACTCATCGGGTCTCTACACGACTGACCATATTGGATCAGGCAACTAACATATTCTATGATAAATAAATTGAGCAGACAGAATAGTATCAGGCGACTGACCATACTTGATCAGGCGACTGACATTTTATGCTAATAAAAAATAAACAAACAGAATAGCATCACGCAACTGACCCCATTCTATGTTTGAAATTTTTCTAATTTATAAAGGCACGAGCGACTGACCCCGATAGTTCAATCGATTGACCTTCGATTATTTAAATTTAAAACAACGAAGGAATGTTTCCAAAATTGATTGCTTGGACCCCAAGCAATGAGAAAACTTGGGAAACACACCAAGTAACTTGGGTAATATGAAAATTACTTCTAAAAACTCTTTAAATACAATTTGATTTCAAGAATTACATACCCAACAATCAATAGCAATCAGCATCTACGCTTACACTCATACTCTTAAAGCTCTCTTACTGAATACACTTTGCTGAAAGTTCATTGCTGAGTTCTTGCTGATCAATTTTCACCGTACTCAGAGTTCTCTACAAAGATTTCAATTTAAGAATAAATCCATGGTGATATATATCTGAGCTTCAAAATCTCAATATTGATAAATTACTGAAGTATATTTTGTTTTTTAACTGTACTAATAAGCTTTTTTGAGAGTGTTTCTTGTACACAAATTTTTTCTTGTATCTCTTGTTGTTTCTTACAATTCAGGGGATTCAATCGTTGGACTAGCGACAGGGGATTCTCGTTGGAGAGGGAACTCTACCTGAGAATGGGAGAGGTTGTAACTTTGGCCTAATAAAGAAAGTTGGAATCCTCACAGCAGTTACTTGGGGCAAGGATGTAGGCCTTGGGTCAAACCTTGTAAAAATCCTATATCTCTTTCTCTTCCCTACTATCTTTAATTTTTTGCATATATAAATTGCGTGGATGCTTACTTAATTTCTAGAAATTAATTTACTATTGGAAATTACGGAAACCTTAATTAAAGGGAGTACATTGATTAATAAATATCAAAGCTTATTAATTTATTGATTAGTTACATACTTAAATTCAAAGTAATTTATTTGATATCAAAGTATGAATTTTGGAAGCTTGCTGAAATTTTTATTTTATTTCATATTGTGAAATCAAGTTTACCTTGTTGACTGGATTGGCATATTCAAAAGCTAAATTGATTCTGATTTTGAATATTAAGAAAACCTGAGAATTTAACCACGCTAGTCTTTAACATAAAAGATTGAACTGGGTATGATTGTTGATTAAAGCTCAAAGGATTATTGATCATTATCTTTGTGTTTGTGTGATTGCTTAAAAGAAGATTTGCTAGAGTTAACACTTAACTAAAGGAACTTGTAAAATAAAGAGTTTGCAAAGAAATTTTTAAATCCCAATTCACCCTCCCTCTTGGGAGTACACCTTATTTCCTAATTGGTATCATAGCCCTAGGTTGTAGTAAATCTTAAACTAGAAGTTACACAAAGATCCCTATGACACACCTAGGTGTATCTCCTTTTGCTGAGGGTCAATCTTCCTTTAGACCACCCATCTTCTGTGGTGTAAACTACACCTTTTGGAAACAACAAATAAGGATGTACTTACAAACTATGAATTGGAAAGTATGGAAAGTAGTCACACATGGTAACCTCATCCCTACTAAAAGCGTAGACAACAAAGACATACCTAAGGAAGAAAAAGAGATGACTGTTAATGACCTTAAGATGCTATAAATAAACTCTAGTGCAATGAATGCACTATATTTTGCTCTTGATGTAAATGAATTCAAAAGGGTCATGACATGTAAATCAGCTAAAGAAATTTGGGATAAACTAGAAGTGAGTTATGAAGGAACGGTTGATGTAAGAGATAGTAGAATCAGTATGTTCACTATCGAGTATGAAGCATTTAGGATGAACCCTGATGAGACCGTCACTAGTATGTACCCTAGGTTCACTCACATAATAAACTCCCTCAATGCCTTAGGAAAAAACTACTCTGCATATTAGATAATTCGAAAAATCCTTAGAAGACTTCCACCGATTTGGGAACCTAAGGCCACTACAATAACTGAAGGATGAAATCTAAAAAACACCGCCCTAGATAAATTAATTGGTTCTCTCCTCACTTATGAGATGACAATAAACGAAAGAACTAAAGGAAAATTTAAAACCAAGGAATTCATTGCTTTCAAAGCCTCAAGCGAAAGCTCTGGTGATGAAGATGAAGAAGTGATGGATGTGAATGATGTAGCCTTCATAACCAAGAAACTTGCAAAAATCCTTAGAAAGAAGAATAAATTTACTAGAAAATTCTGGGACTCAAAATCAGATGAAGGCAAAACCAATAAAATGTAAATAAGAAATAAACCTCCTACATGCTATAATTGCAAGAAAATGGGCCACATAAAACTAGATTGTCTACAGCACAAGAAGGATTCTAAGAAGAAAAAGAAAAAGGCAATGAAGGCCACTACATGAGATAATATAAGTTCCAATAGTTCAGAGAGTGAATCAAGTGATCAAGAGGTTGAAAATGGTTGTCTTAAGACATGGGATGATAATGAAGAACAAAGTTCCTTATCTAAATCATTTAATGTATCATATTCATCTGATGAATCTAATGATGAGAGTATGTCATCTTATGAAGAATTATAAAGTGAACTATTCAAGGTTCATAAGATTCTAGTTAATATGACTAAACGATATACTTCATTGAAAAATAAGAATGAAGTTGTGATGAAAGAACTGGAATTTTAAAATCTTTCTAAAAGAGAAAAGGATTTAAAAATCAAAAGATTAGAAAGCAAGAATGAAAAGGTGATGAAAGAATTGGAAGATCTAAGGTCCCAATCTTCTATAGAACATGAAAAAGATCTGTATATATCTGAATTAGAAAGCAAAATCAACAAAATGTCTCAAGATCCAGTAATGCTACAAATAAAGGGTAAAAATATACAAGACTTGGAAATCTGTGATCTTGGGAGAAAAATTGAGGATCAAGCCAAAATCATCTACAACTTCACTAAAGGAAAAGAAAACTTTGATAAAATGATTGGAATACAAAGAATGTCTTTGGATAAGGAAGGCATAAGATTCAATGGAGTTGAGAACACAAGGAAAAAGAACCTCTACATGGGGTATTTTGCAAAAGGCTTCAAAGATTATGCTAGCACCTCTTCAAATGCTTACACACACCACATGCTTCCTATGTAAGAAAAAAGGACATATAAAGTTTGAATGTCCATTAAAGAAAGAGAGTGTTAAAACTAAATAGGTTTGGAGAGTAAAAGAAACATTTCTTGTTAAATTATTAAGACCCAAGAAAGTATGGGTACCAAGATGAAAGTCTAGTTCACAACCAAGGACTCCATAGAATAGTCATTCCATTTTTAGGAATTAAGAAAACTAAATCTATACTAAAATGAAAAGGGATGCCTCCATTGCCTATAGGATTTAAGGTAGTCAATTCAAAGAGATTTAGTGATAACTATAAGTATGCTCTAATAATAGATAATGTTTAACTCATAAAATATTAATAGATATGTATACTATATTAGAAACCTTGAAGATCTAATGCATAAACTAAAAGTCTATATCGACTGTGCATATCATGGTAAATAATTCACTATGTCAGCTATAGCTAAAGAGATGAAATAGAATAACCTTATTTGAATTATTAAAGAAAGGTTATAAATTAGCACGACATATATTGCTATTTGCACATACTTGAGATTTAGAAGATCAAATTAAAATAGACCTAATTGATTAATCAATCACTAAAATAAGTTCAAAGTAAGAATCTGAAATTCAATTGGTTAAGTATTAAATAAATCTACATGTTACTCTTTGTTAGTGCAGGTACAATAAAATTATTCTTGAAATCTTCACAACATATGGTTGAGTCAAGAAGAAAAATACACCTAAGTAGTCTTTCTAAGATTGTATAAATTAGTAATAGCTTAATAGCTTCAACTCAATGATCATATCAGAAGCAGCTACTAAAAATTCAAGAAGCTCACAAAGTCAATAAATACAAAAGTATTGACAAAGATTGATATGAGGTATGATAAACTTAAAGAAGAGTTTCTAAGCTTATTAATGACTATTATATTGAAACAAATAAATACAAGAATGACATTGTCGGCTACAATCAAGAAAGCTTGGATTGTACAAGGCGTAACTTAGAAAGTATTGAGATTTGGAAAGCCATATGAATTTTGGTATTCATATGCAAAAGAATTATCTGAAATAAAAAATAAATAAAATTTGAAGCAAAGTGAGCTTATTGCATAAGAATTTTGAATAAGGAATAAGGATATGTGTTTGAAAAAAGCAGGTAAGTCAAAAACACTGATATACAGTTGATTGACATTTTATCCTCAGTCAACTGATTGCTCTCTGACTTACTAATCTTTTCAAGATCAGACTCATCAGACAACTTACCCCTAGAGGCCCAGTCAACTGACTCACTACTATCTGGGAAAATTTAAATGTGCTAAAGAGGTCAGGCAACTGACCCCCTCAATCTCAGTCGGCTGATTGACAGTAGTTTATATAGTAAACTGTGCACCTTATATTTTCTGCTTGTTTGATGTTTCTCATGCTATTTTGGGATCCTTGATTATCATATTTAGTATGATGCATAGTTATTTATCTATATTATGTTGATTGAATATGCTTGTTGATGACCTTCTCCTTTTGATTGATGTAATGTAAAAAGGGGGAGATGTGTTGAGCAAAAACATAAAAATTGAGCATAAATATTTAAGTCATACCATCTTACATATGACTCTAAGCATGAATCTTTGAAATATGACTAAAGCATGAGCATGAGCATATAACTCTGATAGAACTGCAGATGCATGAATATTTTCGTGAAACCAAACACTAATATGGGTTGACATGTTTGACATTGCTATTTTGTTGTGCTTAACTCTTTTATTTGTTTCTCTTTACCATATTAGTTCACATGTTGATGTTGGATTAAGTTATATATTTTTTTGGCATGTTGAATGATGGATGACCATGTTATGATTGAAATATGTGTTGGCTTATGGACCTTGTTATTGCAATCTAAATGTAAATTTTTTTGGTCCTTAGTACTTTTGCATAATATTTCTTTCAGTTTATCCTTTTGTTGATATAAAAAGGGGGAGAAAATTTACCAAATCTGAATGTGAGCAAACTGAACATAAGCATGGCATAATAAATTTAAAAGCATGATTGATAATGATGACTGATAATGATGATAGCTTCACATGATATTTACACTCATACTATACATGGATACATAGTTTGTCCTTCAAGAATGAAATTATGAATTTATTGAATATGAAATACATTTCATTCAGGGGGAGTTAGACTTATTGTTACGTAATGATATCATGTTTACTGAAAATTATTGAAATTATGATATACAATCTTTTGTATTTTCTCATGCTACTTTGAGACTTATTGTCTATCTTTTTTTGCATGATGAATGCAAAGTTTTGTTCTATATCTTCTCTAGATCTATACTTTTGCTTATGGTTGCTCAGTGCCCTGGTATTTGTATGTTTTTCTTGATATCTTACTCTTTTTTATTTATGTCAAAAATGGGAGAATGTTTGGGCAAAAATTGAGCATGACACTGCATACCTAAGCGTGTATATTGGCTCAACTATGAAATGAATATATAAGCATGATATTGAAATTGATCGTGAATTTTGATTTTCTTATTGAAAATGACCGTGATATTGAAAATATTATTAAGTTGATGCTTATTATAAGGAGGGGCTTATGAAGGCTTACTCATTTTTGCTCCTTATTTTTTATCATAAAAAATGGAGAGATTGTTGGCCTAACAAGGCTTATGGATCTTATTTTGATGATAACAAATCAAGAAAACTTAACATATTTAATTAAGTGATGTTTCGGGATTCAAGTATGCGAATACAAGATCAAGTGTTTACAAGTGTTACTGAAAGCTTATACTTCAAGAAAGAAAGATCTTATAAATCTATAGACAATTGAAGCTTGAAGTCAAGCCATACTTGAAGAAAAGAAGCTATACATGAAGACTTAGGGATTAGAAAAGTCATAATCATTAAGAAGTCTTATGTAAGTATTTCGCAAAATTTCAATATAAATGGTTGAAGCTCTTAGGATTCAATATTGACTTATAGACCTAATTTTGAAAAATCCAAAAAATGATTTTAAATTAAGTCTCATATAAGTTTTTCAAAAATTGAAGGTTTAACGTATTAAATAAACAATGTTTTTGGAAAGATGCAAGGTCAAGTGATTGACCATATTGGATCAGGCAACTAACATATTTTATGCTAAATAAATTAAGCAGACAGAATAGTATCAAGCGACTGACCATAGTTGATCAGGCAACTGACCCTATTCTATGTTTGAAATTTTGCTAATTTATAAAGGCATAGGCGACTGGCCTCGATAGTTCAGTCGACTGACCTTCGATTATTTAAATTTAAAACAGCGAGGGAATGTTTCCAAAATTGATTGCTTAGACCCTAACAATGAGAAAACTTGGGAAACACACCAAGTAACTTGGGGAATACGAAAATTACTTTTTAAAACTCTATAAATACAATTTAATTTCAAGAATTACATACCTAACAATCAATAGCAATCAACATCCAAGCTTACACTCATACTCTCGAAGCTCTCTTATTGAATACACTTTGCTGAAAGTTCATTGCTAAGTTCTTGCTGATCAATTCTCATCGTACTCTGAGTTTTCTACTGAGATTTCAATCTAAGAATAAATCTACGGTGATATATATTTGAGCTTCAAAATCTTTATATTGATAAATTGCTAAAGTATATTTTGATTTTAACTGTACTAATAAGCTCTTTTGAGAGTGTTTCTTGTACACAAAATTGTTCTTGTATCTCTTGCTTTTTTTTATGGTTCAGGGGATTGAATCGTTGGACTAGCAAGAGTGGATTTTTGTTAGAGATGGAACTCCCTACCTGAGAAGGAGAGAGGTTGTAACTTTGGCCTAATAAATAAAGTTGGAATCCTCATAGCGGTTGCTTAGGGCAAGGACATAGGCCTTGGACTAAACCTTGTAAAAATTCGATCTCTCTCTCTCTCTCTCTCTCTCTCTCTTCCTTACTATCTTTAATTTTTTGCATATATAAATTGCGTGGATGCTTACTTAATTGCTAGAAATTAATTTGCTATTGGGAATTATGGAAACCTTAATTAAAGGGAGCACGTTGATTGATAAATATCAAAACTCATTAACTTATTGATTAGTTACATACTTAAATTCAAAGTAATTTATTTGACATCAAAGTCTGAATTTTGGAAGCTTGCTGAAATTTCTATTTTGTTTCATATTGTGAAATCAAGCTTACCTTGTTGATTGGATTGACATATTCAAAAGATAAATTGATTCTAATTTTGACTATTAAGAAAACCTGAGAATTTAACCAAGCTGGTCTTTAACATAAAATATTGAACTTGGTATGATTGTTAATTAAAGTTCAAAGTATTATTGATCATTATCTTTGTGTTTGTGTGACTGCTAAAAAGAAAATTTGTTGGGGTTAACACTTAACTAAAGGAACTTGTAAAACAAAGAGTTTGCAAAGAAATTTTTAGATCCCAATTCACCCCTCTCTTGGGAGTATACCTTACTTCTTAGTTTTTATAATTAAAATTTTCTAAAGTCAAAACCATGAAAAAGGAGTCACATATCATATACTCAATTTTGTTTATTATGGGACAAGGTTTCAATGGTCTAAGTATTGTACACTTTAGTATTTTTGGTCTTGGTTGTGTTAGAATCATTTTCATGTACCTAAAATAGAAGAAAATCAAGGCATTGAGGGAACAGGGAAAATCGCCCACGGTTTTCAATGTATATATTAACGGTTTCCTTCCAGAGCCGACTAGGTAGGTGGCTTGAGGCAAAACCGTCGATGTTTGGGGTCATATTTCAAAACATAATGGCTACTTTTTTAAATTGTAAAAGTGTTGTATTTTGCATTTAAGTGTGTCTAATGGCTATAAACAGCTAGCACACATTTTTGACTCTTGAAATAAGGCTTTTAACTTGTTTAAGACAACTCCATGACTAGTGAGCAATTTCCTAAACCTATTTGTATTCTAGTTCATAATTTAGTGCTCTCTCCTCTCCTCCCTCTCCTACACGAGATTCTCGGTCAAGGCCGCTCTCTCTCACTCTCGTGCTCTGCCCACGGTCGGCTCTGAGGAGAACCTGGCTCTCGATAGGAGGGCCGTATCCCGGGGGAAAGGTCGATACTCAGGTCGGTCTCTCAAATTTCGGTCAGGAGGATCGGGGTCTCGGAAAATCGGAACCAGTCATCTCTCAGAAAAGGGTCTCGGCCTCTCGTAAGGGCGAGCGGCTCGTCAGTTCTACGGTCATCGTTCATCTAAGGAAGTCAAATCGTCGGATCTCAGCCTGAGAAACTCTAAAGATCTCGAAGGGCAATCTCGGGTCATCGGATCCTCGCAGCGAAGTTGGCAAAATGGGCTGGGGCATCTACGGATGACTCAGTCGGTCGGACACTCTCGTTGAATAGCAGAAAGGAAAAAAAAAAGGAATGCGTCACAGAGAGAAAGCCGAGATCGTCGAGTGGTCAAAGAGTTCGGAATCGAAGGGAGGGTCGGTACGTCTCTCTCTCTTATCGTTTCTCGTCTCATCTTTTTTGTGATTCAATACTTGAGAGATTATGTGGAGATTTTTAGTGTTTGTGATTAGCATCATTAAGGGTATTGTCTACATCACAACATCTTTATTTTCTTCTTCAATTGTAATGGTTCTTGGTGAACCTTGCTTTAATGGCACTTTGTAAGCAGAAAGGTATTTGTTTCTTCCTGGTGGTGTAAAGGGCTTCTCGTTACCTTTAGGAGTAAGTATATTTGCCGATTCTGGATCCTTGAGCTTTCTCAAGGCATGGACGAGGCAGGCGCCGACCACGTTAATCTCGGCGTTTTTAAGCATTCTCTCTCCCTTCACTCCTTTCTTACGCTTTTTGTTGGTTTATTTTATGTATTTGTGATATACTAACTGTGTCTTGCCAAGGTCTTTCATGTTTGTAGAAGAAATAGCATTAATTGCAAAGAGTCTATCCACACACTTCCCCACCCGCCCCCTTAGAACCTCACACACTAGGGCAAAGTTTTGGTATTAGAGGCAGTCGGTGCTCAAGTTATTGGAGGTAACTTTTCAAAAGCATAAGATCATGCAGAAGGTGGACACGACGTACTTTCTCAAGGGAAATGCCATTGATTCGGTCCCACCCAAGTTCAAGGTGCTCACAACTATCCTTCATGGAAGAATTAGATGACCATCCCTTATTCAATTGTTGACTTGAGACCTTGATAGGTACGGGAGATATCACAAATGAAGACT